>NC_086247.1:56815364-57064319 GCF_021018805.1 Prinia subflava
GCTGAGTAGCTTGTATCTATATTTGATTCTGTGCTTCTAAACAATTTTAAAAAAATCCAAACCTGATTTGGCCTACACTGTGGAACTTTTCCCCCAGTTCTGTAAGAAATTACAAGGTCACAGCCTGAGGTAATATGGTTGCCAGATGTCACACCATTAGTTACAGTCTTAGACAGAATAGGTATAAGTAGGGAGAAGCAAGGCTTAACTCTTCATGTAGTTTTTTCTGCCAATGCTCTTCCAACAATGTAAGTGCTATTTCTTATTTCATAGTGTTAGATGTGTCTCAGTATTTTTATTTAACAGAAATTAAGTATTTGCCTCAATTTATAGTTGAGAAAAACTGTAGCCTATTTATCCCATACAAACTGTGTTTTTAATTATCAAGCTTTTCACAAGAAAAAAGCCTTTGACCACATCAGATCCTACCAGTGACCTATGATTTCTTTGAACGGAATATTTGTGCAATCACTTTCAGATATATTTGTTATCCATTTCACTTTAATATAATGGGTTCAATAGAAAGTACTTTTTTTTTTCAAGAAGGGGCAATAAATTTTTCAGAACACCTCTCTTACCTTTGAAAGTCACTTTTGATACTGGGATGCACATAAATCATTGTCTCACTTCATTGGCTTTTGATGCACATTTTCTACAGGTCATTCTTCACAGAATGAATGCTATATATCTTTAGTAGTGGTTACTTGTTCTGAAACTTGCAGAGAAACTGGAAAATTGCAAATCATTTTCTATACTTTTGCTTTTGTTCAACCTGTCTCTCCTGGACTGTGCATTCTTATTTCTCAAATAAGGTTTAATATAGGGAACTATTTTATCTGCTAAAAGTTTTCTAGAAGTTACTCTTCATTAAAAAACATGGTTACACATACTAAAATGAGTAGATCAGGGGTTTTTTTCTATAAGAAAATTAGTGATGCAGTAAGAAGGAAATAACTTGTACAGAGAAATTAATACATGTGGGAAATATATATATATTTATATGTATGTCTGTACATGTCTTGTGTTTGCAAAGAAATGCAGTTCTTTAGAGCACTGTATTCAACTCATTGTGTGCATCTGCATACACAGGTAAAGGGGTGAAAACCCCATCTAACAGTATCCTAGCACACAGCTGCTGTTTCCTTCTGCTTGGCAGCAGAACTGTAGAGGCCAAGGTCCAGCACGTCTCACAACGGGGCTGGTGCTGTTATGTCAGTAGAACCAGGAAAATGCACAAACTACCTGGTATGGAACTGATGCAGCAGAAAATGCTGGGCTGGAAAGCAAATATGTAAATCATTATATCCAATCACTAAAACCACATCTAGCCATCGGTGTTTAATACAGAAAAGCCTATAAAAACATCCATTCCTCTTACAGCATGCCCTCCAAATCATCCTTAACCAGACAAATGAGAAACTCCTAGCACCAGGAACAATAAAACCTGTGGTGTTATTGAACAGTAAATCTGAACTTTGAAATAAGGAAATGAGTAAGACTGACTCTGTAACATTTAAAACTATTAAATATTATTGCTCTTTGATGTGTTCAAGACTGGTAAACTATATATAATAGTATCATTCACCCTTACAAAGAGCAGCATCATTAAAAATCCAGGTCAAAATAATAAACAAATTGCTGCATTGCAAAAAAGAATAGGGAAAAAGAGAATAGTCTTGTAAATAGACTGACCAGTGTCATGATGAGGAAAGTAGACCATGCAAGAGACCCTAGCAGACCACTGCATGTAAGTAAATAGTTATTCTATGCCAGTTTTCATATGGTGTTCATTAGAAAAACAGAAGAAGTGCCTCCAGCAAGTTTTTCCTTAGAAGCAGACAATACAGCTTTTGTCTTTTGAATCTGTATAAGAGAATTACAGACTGGAGAAAACATCCAAGTTTCCCCTTTGAATTAATGATATCTAAAAATAAGAAGAATGAAATATGTTTTGATTATCAGATGAATGTTAAATTGTAAGTAATGCTCCATTAAATTTCTTAGAGAAAAATGACCCTTTTCAGATGCATTGCCTATTTGCTTAGGGCAATCTTGCTAAGAGACCTAACAGTGAATTATCATATACAAATTAAACTTTGATATGAAGAGGGTCCTTAGAGAGCTGGTGAGAACTCTCTGCATATAAATAGTCCCAATATGGTAGGGAAGAATCTAGTTACACACAGGGTAGTGATATGTAAAGCAGTATGACTTGCTACAGAGAAATCAAGTCACCATAGTGATTATCTTATGTGCCAGTAACATGAAAGTTTTCATGGCAAGGCATACTTTCACTTTCTGTTGCATCAGTGAGCAATTAGTAAATGATTGTCTAGAAAGAGCCTTTCTGGCAGTACCAATTACTGTAATTTCACTGCAATTAATCCATTTTCATCAAAAATCAGCCACTTAGCATACCTCCACAAGCAGACTGGAAAATCTGAAATCACTGAGCATTCCCAGAAGAGTCTTCCTCTGGCATAAAGTGAGCCATCTAGAATAATTATTTTGATATTTATGATTGAAATTCCTTCTAGAAACTTTATAGGATTTTTCTTGTAAATATTTTAGGGCTCTTAAATGAAGATAAGTTCAAAAACCAGAACAATAGTCAGCTGAAAAAATACTCTGAAAAGCTGTCTGCTGCTGCTTCAGTCCTACTGAACTTTGGTCAAAGCACAAAGCCTTCCACTCATCCTCTGGTTTTCTTATCTATTCACATTGTGGTATCAGTAAATCTGGGGATTCATGCACTAAGGGTGTGGTTTTAGCTCACACCCACCCGGTGTTACTGTGGACTCTTGGGCCACAGTGTACTTGCCTTTTCCCTTCCAACCTTATGTTGGACCTAGCAAATACATCATTATGAGCTGGATCAGCTTGTCAAACTGTTGGAAAACTACCCCACCTCCTTCCCTGGGAGGCCCTGAGTATGAATAAAGGATTGAGCTGATTCTCCCCTGCAGCAGCATGATCTTCAGGTTTAGCACAAGGGGAGCATCAGGGACGCACAACCTGGAGTGGAGGATGAAAAGAAGTTTGTGGATTTGATGGACTGAAATATATTTGACAAATCAAATCACACCCAGCATTCTAACTAGTTTCAAAATTATAGCCCTGTTATGGGTCTTGGATTTGCATTTCACAAAGTATGGATTGGGCAGAAATAAATCAACCACGTCTCCTGAAGGGTGCCTTAATCCCAGCCTGACATGTGCAAGTTCAAGAAGGCGGTGCAGACTCCACATCACAGACAACATACAGGCATAGTCACAGTAGTATTTTTGTCAAATATAAAAAAATTAGATTTCATTTTACTTAAACAGATAATCCTAAAATTCTGCCTTCATTACTAACTGAAATCTGAAAAGTTTCCTCTCCCTGACTGCCATACATGTTGTGTATCATCGGACACAGAGCTTCTCTCTGTATTCAGTAAGACTGGAAAAAATTGTAGAAAATTACTAGCCAGGGTTTTGAAAATGAAGACTAAGAAGAGAGAAATGTAGTCAGTTGCCAAACATCTTAATGACGCGTGGGTCTCACCAAACTAACAGAACCTTTTTGCGTCTCAAGTTTGCCTGCTAAGTGAAATAGAATTAACATAATAGTACTGATCTAAAAAAGTACTTGATTAAGATTAAATGCACTTAAAAGAAAATGTGGTGATAATGAGTATAATAAATCCCATGGAAATGATAAATATTTAAGGGCAGTTTTTCACTTACAGTTTTGAGCCTGAATGCTGTGGACATAAAAGCAGAATTGTACAATTCGTATTTATTGATATCAGTACAACCAAGAATGAGCAACAGCCAGCAATAATTTGATGCAATGATCAATAATAGTAAAACAGTTCTCAAAAAATTAAGATATGAAATAGAGCACTTCTACAAGAGCAATTTTGAGCAATTTCCTCTTCTAACACAACAAAAATACTCACTTCTGGTTTATATTAATTTGTTTTTGATGTTCCCTTTAGCTAATTTTTTTTTTAAATTTTGTTTTTTAATAGCATAAAAAAGAAGTAGCTCAACTTCCTCTGAATCTGAACTTGGAAAGCTTTAAAATGAAATCCCATTAATTTTGTCCTTACATTACTATAGGAATGACTTAGCATTCAGTAGTATACATAAAACTGCCATTCTAGTTAGTGTTCAAACAGAAGTGAGGAAGCCACAGTCATCCTGAAATGAATACCAATTTTGCTAAAGATTCACATAGAATAAAGACTTGGTTTCAAATTTTCACCTATAAAAAATTAAATTCTGATTGATATGCATGCATCTATCTTTACTTATCTACATATAAAAATTGCTCTCACTAGGTATATACTTACATGTTACCAGTATTTAAACATTTTCTTATTTTTATGAAAAAATGGGTATCATTATGAAAAAGGTAGTAGTCTATAGTATTCATTTGTCAATATGTTCTACAGCTTCTTAATATTAGTGCTAAATAATATGTTTTCAAATATCTTTCACTGTCTTTTTTTTCAGATGGTAAAAATAGAAATTTTATTATTTTTTCTGTATGATGAAATGGCCTTTCTGATGTGAAAATAGTGAGATTGCATAGAGCTTTTTATAGCCATTGAATATGATTTAAATCAGTATTTCTCAATATATGCACTTCATTTTTGCTAAGTATCCTTCAGCTTTACAATGATTAATGTTTTCCGTGCTGCCTATCAACATATTTATAAAACCAAAAATATGTCTTATTTACAGCAAAGACGTGATAGAGGTGAGTCATAAAAGAAGAGAAATTCTGCATTAAGAAAATCCAAACAGAGAAAGAGAGGATGTTTTTTCAAAGGCATGAAGATCCATGAGGCAGCTAACTGATGTATCTAAGTGCCCTTCACATCTTTGAAAATCTGCCCTGAATTCATGCTATTTAGTAGAATGCCATTGCTTCCATCAAAGTACTTCCTTTTCTGCAGCAAAATTTGATATCCAGCTAAAATATGATTTTTATTCACAAAAGAGACTGTATTTGTGTGTACACTGTGTGAACACATTTAGCAAACCTATTAACCTCCTTTTTTTTTTCCTAAAAGAATAGCCTTATTTATCAACTTCAGCTGAAATACTTCAGTCCTGTAGCTTAGGATTATATTGTTCTTTGTGGTGCCTTTACCAGTGTTGATTTTAGTGGTGTATGAAGACACACATTCAAGTACACTACATAGGCAGTGGAAAGATGATGCAGTGTTATTTACATCAGTAATAATTTCCAGCTTTGGAAGAACACAGTGCATATTCAGCACTGCTCCTTTCTTTATAAAGTTCCTGCATGAAAGGAATGAGAGCTGTGATATGATCTTCAGCATGTCAGTCAGTCACTGATTCTCTCTTTCACCTGTTTTCCAAAAGATTCCTCTAGTTACATTAACCTAGAACAGAACAGTATGACTAAAAAGAGTTTTGTTACGCCATAACCAACAGTGACAAAATTTACTGCTTCATAAATAAAAAGCAGTGAAATCCTTAAGGGATCCAAAAAGCTTTTGTGGATGAAGAAGGATCATACAAAAGATCATCCACTTACTAATGCAACTCTGTCTTGGGTCACTGAGTAGCAGACAGATGAGCTGACAGAGTATTTCCTGACTGTTTTACATACTGAAAACAACCTATACACCCGGTCATCATAGGAGGATTTTTCACCTTTTCTGAATCTTGTTCTCACAGTTTTCAAATGTTCAGTGTGCTTTATGTGATGAATTTGACGAACTTACTTCTAAAGAACAACTCAGATTTAATGAACTGACTCAGTGTGGTCTACACTTGCATAGACATCCTCATAAATGTTCTTGGGATGTTTTTGCAAATGATATGTAGAGGCACAGTAGGCTGTTTCCTAATGCATACAATGCCATTTCAGGATTTTGCAGTGATCTGGCTTGTGACCAAGGTCTATTGAAAATGCCTAGTGCGGGCAAGGGGCTTTTCCACCCTGCATTGCCAATCAACTTCCCCTCTACTGAGAGATCAGCACATATATAAAGAGCTGTAACTGAAAACTCTGACTTAATTGAGAAAATAGGTTGCAGGTACAAGAGAGCTCTTAACATCAGTATTTTATTACTTGTTGCAATTACAAAAGTAAGAAAAGTTTTGTGCCAAATTGTAGAAGTTGGTACAGTTGACTTCTTTCTGAGAGATAAGATTATTCATTTTTGAGAACACGTGTCTTTAAATGTGCATATTTACAGTGCATTTAGAAACAAGTTCACCAATTATGTCTTCCAAGCTATCAACTTCAGAAAGCAACTCATTCCATGTTGGCTATGTAACAGATGTCAGTTATTGATAGTTTTAATCTGCAGCTAATGAAGACCGTGTTTGAACTTGTGACCTTAATGTGAGAAGTTCCATATGTACATCTATAAACCATCTAAAACATTGCTTCTTCAACAATAGTAAATTTTATTGCAGAAGGCTGTAAATTTTATTGCTTGACTGATACAGCTAGAAGTCTTCTTCTTTTCAAATTTATTTTACTTGTGCTTTATAAATATAAAAACAGGCATTAAAATTATTTACAAACTATATTGAATTAAAGCTAGCAGCTGCAAGTACACCCTCTAATGATAAGATCTTGAGAAACAAGAATTAATATTGAGTAATTCCTGATCTAGCTAAGAGTACAAGGATAAGCACCTGAGAAATGAGAATACTGGAGGAGCCATGGATCTAGGTGAAGTCAGAGGATGTTCAGAAATCAAGGGAAATAGCTCGTGGCATCAGAGGCAGAGCCTTACAGTGCTGGGGTAAATGTGCATCTTTTCTGTGAACTGGAAGGGAAGGACAATCAAGGCTCAAAAAAACTGCTCAGCTTGTTTTGTGGTATTGTGAAATGACTTCCTACCCTACCTCCATTTTAGGGGCAGGCTTGTTGGTTGGTTGGTTTTTAATATGCTTCTGCCCATGAACTGAGTATTTATTGTGCTTTTGTGCATTTTTTTAAAAAGGATATTCTTAAGAGAAGGACGGAAAAGAACCCATTTGACCTTCTTTTTCATAACTAAGGAAATGGCTGCAGCACTTAAAGCCAAAAGGAACAATTAGTTGTTACACAGCAAGTAGAACATTAATTTCAAGACACACCTGCTACTACTGTTTTCAGACATTTTCAAATTTAATACAATCCTTTGCAGTGAGCATTCTGATCTGGCATCTACACTTGACATCCTTTTATATGGTCTAAGGAAGTAAGTATGATTCTTGATGGCAATGAACTTTTACATTTAGATTTTTCAATAAAATTCTAGCTACAGCTGTATGCTTAATCTTCATATAACTCTAACAGGAGTGGGCTGAAGAAAAAATGCAAAAATAATATTACCTCATAAGTTTTAAAAAACATTTATGCCTGTAAAAGGAAAGGGTAAGTCATCTTCTAAATCCTTTTTCCCTTTTTTATTCCTTCCTCTATTTCCCCTTAAAGATGACAAAATAAACAACAGCTTCTTTTCCTTTTAAGTAGTCCTGCTTAAGAACAATAAGCTTTGTTTATTTTTAAATTACCAGTTTTAGATTTGAAAATTTTGGGGCACATATTTGTCATGAGCTCTACTCTGAAAAAGCAGTTCATATGCAACACTTTTCAGACCAGTTTCACTTCCTCAGACAGAGAAATCAGAAATGGGAGCAACACACATACTTGTCACAGTCTCAGTCAAATCCCACAAATCTCATTTGATCCTCCACGCCTATGGCAAAATCATGACCCGAAGCTCAGTATGTTTAAGTACAGTAAACTGACATTTGGTTTTATTTTGATTTGTCTTTGGCACTTGCTTTCCAAAACGATTGTCTATAGGTGAAGTCCTTGGGCCAGTTGTGAATACTGAAGTAAGGCCTAAAAAGCCAGGCTCACAAGCTTCATTGTAAAGAAAATTAAGATATTGAATATAATAAATCTGGCTTCAGGGGAAAACATAATGTTCAAAACATAATTCTTTTCTCTTTAAAAAGAAAAAAAAAGTTATGACACCAGTAGCCATCAAAATTCTTACTGGACACATACTTTACATTCTAATAGAAGAAACACTACAAGTGGAAGAAGGAAGTCCTTGTGAAGTTTCTGCTTTACTGTTATAAGAAAAATACACGACTGTAGCTTTCTATATATTTTTTTTTTTATGAACTAGTATGGGGAAACAGATGAAACAAAGCATATGTGCACCAATGCATTGGCTTTGAGAGTATAGGCTTCATATATATTGTCTTTGTTAGCTATGTCCTGCTCCAGGTCAAAGTCCTCTGTGCCGAGAAGTTCAGAGTCTTTGTGTCAACAGTGATTATAAAGATGAGGTCTGAGCTCGGACAAGTTCTCCACCTTGCCTTTCTTTCTGAATCTCCAAATCTGCATGACTCAGTGCAGACCTGGACCCGATTACAAGAGAATGTGCAGTTACAATTGTGTAAATTAACAACTCCTATCATCAGTAGAAAACTGCAATGAATTTCAGAATCTTAATTTCAGAAGTACCCATCAATAATTTTGAAGTTTATTTCCTCTTGAAATGACATTGAATGAAAGAGGTGAGAGCGGCACTCAAAAATAGGTGCATTTTAGAAAAACTTCCAAGTAAATAAGGACTGGTTTTTTATCCATAATCCTAAGAGATACAGCATATCATGACATAACCATGGTATAAAGCAGAAGCAATAGCAGTACTCTGATTAAAATGTAGCACATTATTTTTATGTGTGACAGTTCTTTAGTAACTGTAAGAGGTCTTAATTCCATCTATACCTTATACTAATTTCAGCAGTGTCAGTATATGATACCAGTTTAACTCCAATCTGAGACAAAAGGTTTGTCCGTGTGAAAGAACTTCCTGTATACTTCACCTCATTTTGGTGGGTTTTTTTCATAACAATACTATTAAACTGGCTGGAGGAGAAAGTCCCTCCAAAAAATGGTAAGAAACAACAACAACAACAACTTTGAATATATTTACATAAATTAACTTCTGTAATAGAAATTTAATTTATCAGCAGAAAATGTGCAAGACTATGAGAAAACGAAGTGGAATAAACAACCTACAGTGTCTGACTGAAAACCATACATGATGATGTGATATATAAGGATTTCTAATACATCTTACAACATAGGAATATAAATATACAGTATTATCTAAAAATACAAAAAAAGAATACATGAAGTTCACATAAAAAAGGAGTACGGGAATTAAAAAATCAGAACATTAGGCCATAGTTACAAAAAATTACCAACAATTTAGTGATTCTGTATATATGGCTTTCCTCAAAAGCATACAGTTTTTTCAAGGCCATCTAAACACTTGCCATCTAAAAGATCAAGTTCCTTTAAAGCATTACAATCATTTGAACATTCTAGCAAAATGACAACAAATTCTCTTTCTAAATTATACAGAAGAGAATGGGAAAGGAAGGCATTTGGGTCCTTAAAATACAATCACAGTTATATTCCTGCAAGAACAATAAGACAGAGGCACTAACCTCCCACCATAATTCAGGTCAAAGAGCCAGGGCCAGGGAAGTTGTCAGAAGGCAATGATAACCTCAGCCAGGCAGGTAGGTAGCAATAACAAAAATATAGATATAGTCAACATGATATTGGCTTGTTGTCAATGAACACTTGTAATTTAAGTTTCTGTCCCTCTGAACTACAGATTTGTATATACATATTTTGACCTCAAAAATAATGAAATAGTTTGTAATCCCACTTTTGAGTATAATGAGAAAAATAGACATAAGCATATCAAAACAGAAAGCACATTAACATGCAACCCCGAAGTAACTAAAACTGGATGTAGAGTTCCCGATTTTGGAAGCTCCCAACTATAAGGAAATTGGGTATGAAAGGTTTGGATTTTCTATTACTAAGACCATATTTCTAGTTCTCATCATTTTAAAAAAGCTAGCAACTGTGAGGCAAGTCTGATAGGTGATACATACAGAGAGCATTAAAACAAGATGCCTGAATACTGGAACAGCCCAATTTAGTTCAATATATATTTTTAAGACAAGAAAGACTCATCTGAGTGATCCGGCTTGCGTTCTCCTTGTCTGCCATCCAAGATGCAACATCAGTAGCACACTTCAGTGAATTCAGACTTGGTGATAAACTGTTGCTCTCACTGGGATAGGGCTGTTTGCTGCCACATTTTGATGGGAAAAAGTCTATCCTAAACTTGAAGCTATATGTTAAGGCTGAGACAAGCTGAGAGCACACTGGTAGCCTATGGAAAAGAATGCCACGTGGGAAATAAGGCCTTCTTTATGTCACGATTTATTGTTAGGAAAACGAACCTCAAGAGATTTTGCCACCTGAGCTGGCTTGGAGAGGACCAGTGAGGCCTGGAGCCACCATGAAAAAAAGTGAAGGGTGTGCATGGGCAGAAGGACGGAAGGAGATGGCGAGAAAATGAGGAAGGTGAGTACTTGGAATAGTGGTGCCAATTGAGGCATATTTAGTATCGTCTCTAGTGAGAAGAAAATTAGGGTCTGGAAGACATGGAGGGAAAAGCTACCAAATGTTTTGCATTACTTTTCTTCAAACTTCCCGTTGTCTCTCAGGCCCATTTCTGCAAAAAGCTAAGTCCTTTGATTTGTAAGACTGACAAGGGGCAGTTTCAGACACATGGAAACCTTTGGTGAACACATGGGCTGGAAAACCTCATCATCCAGACTCAAGTGTTTTTTAATGAAACGCTTAAGTATTGGGAGACTGTAGAATAAGACTTCTGAGATGATTTAAAAATGTGTCTCACATGCAATGTAGATGACTGCAAAAGTTGCCTATAGTAAAAGCTCCCTGAAAGCAAAATGAAGGACATTTTAAGTCCAGTTGGCTTCTTCTCATACAGCTGCTACTGTCCTGCAGCTGCTGCTGAAAATACAGCTTAAGTTAATACTATGTATATGTGGCAAGCACGAACGCCAGCAGGATCCTGAAAATAATTACTTCTTCAAATGCTTGTATCCAAAGGAAAAGGAGGCCCAAGAAGAAGGTAAGAACATACACACACAAAGAAAAACTCCATGTTTGAAGAAATTGCAGAACTGCACAAAAATTAACCCAAAATTTCCTCAGTCAGAGCCCTTCTTGCTCTCTCTTATTCCCCTTTTAACTAGGTTGCTAAACTTACAACTCCTCATCTAGAAAAAAAACCCTATGTGTTGTAAAAAACAAAGTTTGTCTTCTGTTACTTGTTTAATTTTATTTCTTTCTTTGAACACTACTGCCAACCTAGAAAGTAATTTGTATTTTTCATATCAACAATATTGGTTTTACAAACAAAAGTTAAAATCCATAAGGTTTCATGTGATCCCCTTGAAGCAATTCTTAGCTTTGTTATCCCACTGATAACATGTAATCATAATTGTAAAACAAACAGTTTTAATCTAAAAACACTTAACAAAAACATAAGTCATTCTATATATAAATGAAAAAGCCAAACTTTATATTTGAAAATAAAAATTTCTCTCTGCAACTCTGATTAGAGTCATCATCTGAAATGGTCCTGGCCTGCCAGAAACTGAGGTTGATTAGACACAACCCTTGGATGAGACTCAAGGAAAGTCTTTAACTTTCTATAATGCCTGAGATATAAAAATGTGAATGCAATCAGGGCACAGTCTGACCTCAAATAACCTTGGCAATTAAACAAGTCACTGACCTCAACTCACAAACACCTCTGATCTCATAAAAGAATTCAAGAAGAATGTGCATGAATATTCTCACAGTCTTGTGTTTCAATGGATTCTTTTTAACTCTGAAATCAGTAGTTTCATAAGTCATACAAATTATCTTACTGACTGTCACACAACTACGTAAGTAAGCAAATTAAACTTATCTGTGCAAATCGGGTTGTTGATTTGCATCAGTTATATACACCACAAGCATGAAACAAAGGTAGTATTTTACTAACTCCACATCAGTCAGCAAACATGACTTGCGACAACTTTTAAGAGCTGTATTGTCCATAGGTTTTAATTCTTCGCCCCCTGCTAGTCACTTCCATCAGTCTCACACATCCTAAATTAAGAATTGTTTTCTGCTCTCGAGTTAGCATTTTATTTTTAAAAAGAGACCCGAGAACAAGCCATCAAAGCAGTCTGTTTGGCTGAAGTTGCTGCAGCACAGCTGATATGCCTGAAGTTTAGTGTCACTTTTCTCGAGGAGATCTGTGAAGCAGAGTTAAGCACAAAAGTAATGCCTGTTCTGGCGCGTCTCTTTCACGCCAAGGGAGGTGCGAGGGAAGGTGAAGCGGAGGAGGAATCACCTCCCTCCCTCTCCCGCTCCCTCTCCGGCGCAGCGCGGGCCCAGGGGAGCGCCCATGGCCGGCGCCTGGCTGCGGGGCAGTGCAGGGACCCCTCTGGCCGGGCGCTACCAGCGAGGGGCTGCCCCCGCCAGGACCGAGAGGGGAGGCAGCTCCCTGTGAACTTGGCTGACGAGCTCCTGTAGCCCAGCGGAGCGGTCACACCGGAGCGCGTGGGGGGGCGAGGAAAGGGCCGGGGCTAACAAAGCCAGACCGCCTCCCTGCCTCCCTTTCAGCGCGGCTCCCGGCCGCCCCCCAAGGGTTTCCCGCGGCCGCCAAGCGGGAACGAGCCCGGGGCGAGGCGCTCAGACCCGAGTAAGGAAAGGGGCCCGGCTTCTGCGGGCCGCAGAGGGCTGGTAGAGTCCGCCGGGCGGCGGGGGCGGCCGAGCAGCGGAGGACGGAGCGGGGATGCCCGCGGCCCTCCCGCCGCCGCCGGGCTGTGCGCGGGCGCCGCAGCCGTAGCCGTGCCTGCGGCAGGCGGCGGCCATCGCGGGCTCGCCGCCCCCGTGCGCCCCTCCGAGGACGGAGGGGTGGGGGCAGAGGAGGCGGAGGAAGCGGCGGCGGCGCCAGGAACAGGGAGGCGGCGGCACGGCGAGGGAGGGAGCGAGAGCCGAAGCCGGGCCGAGCCCCGCGAAAGCAACAGCAGAACCAGCTCCTCCTTCTCCTCCTCCTCGGTGAGTGCCGCTCCGCCACCCCCGGAGGTTGCTCCCCGCCGAGCCCGGATGCCGGCGCAGGCCGGGCCGCACCGCTGAGGTGCCCGGGAACAGGCCCGCGCCGGGAGCGGGACACCGCGGCCTCCGCTGGGTGAGCGTCCCCGGGGCAACGGGCGCACCGCGGCCCGGCTCCCCCTCCCTTCACCGCTGGCTGCGGAGGGCTGGTGCGGTGGAGGGGGAGCCGGTGGATGGGGCCGGTGCGGTTCGCCACTTGCCCGCCGCCCTCTTTCCCGGCCTCCGCTCCCTTTGTTTGCTGGGCTCCCCGAGCCCGCGGCGGTGCCAGGCCCTGCGGAGGCACCGGGGCCGCGGCGCGGCCTGCCGGGCGGGCGGCGGGCGGGAAGCAGCGCTGGGCCCGGGCCGGCGAGGCGCTGCCCTGCCCCCGCCGTGACAGGAGGGGGTCCAGGCCGGCGTCTCGCCCCCGCCAGTCGCGGCAGCGGGGCCCGCCGGGCTCCCGTGCTGCTTCCCTGGGCCGCTGCCCGAGTGCACCCCGCGCCTGCTGGTGCCGTTATGGGGTCGGCGGAGTTGGGCTGGTTTCCCTTTAGCCCGCCGTGAAACCCGCCTTCAGCTGAGGCTTCTGTGTCCCCGTCTCCGGCAGCGCGGAGGTGGCGATTTGGGCAGCCGGTGCCGGGGTTTGTGCGGTGGAGGAGCCCCGGGTTGTTGCGAGGTGAAGGTGCGCCAAGGGCTCCCGAAAGGGCGAGCGAGAGAGGCTCCTTTCTGTCACAGGCAGCACTTAAAAACTTGACTATAACAAAAGCATTACCAAATCCGCAAACTTTACTCGCTTTCATTGTTCTTCGAGCTGCTTTTTACACTCTCTTTCCCTAATGATGCCACTTCTCTTAGAAAACAACTAGCCCATGGCGACCCGTTGAAGAAAAAAGCTTCTGCAAAACAACAGGGCTTTGAGAGGCTGATGCTTCTGTGATGCGAGGGTACTTTGGCTATGTTTTTCTTCCTCTTTTTATTTTTGTCTTCCCGTGCTTTCAAAATCATCTTAGTTTGGAACACAATTTTTTTTTTTTCTTATGGAGTAAGTTATTGCATTAAATTAGTTGGTCGCAGAATATGCTTTAGTCAGGGAAAATGACTTCTCTTAAAAACTTCTTGTGCCCTTTCACTTTGAGGTCCCAACCTCTCTTTCCTACACGCCAGGAATGTTTATGCTATGTCCATCCTCTTAATACACCTGTAGTTAAAAAAGGCCTGCTGCAGGCCTCTTGTCCTGGAGAGTTGCTGTCTGCACAAGTACTCCAGGAATAATGCATCTGCATTTCTGCTCGGGGTGGAAAGAATAGAACTGCTTCTGTTTCTAGTTTTTGTTTGTGCAAGTATATACGTCTTTGGATTGTGGAAAATGTGGAAGCTTTGGTGCAATTATGAAATAAATTACTTGGCTGGAGGACTCTAAACGACTAGAGAATGTGTAGGTATTTTTTGAGTCCTCTGCAATAACATAGTAGTCATAACTCACAGTTTTATGTGTAACTTAAGAAAGACAGTTCCAGCTTTTTCAAAATGCTTAGTGTTTTGATGTGTTAAAAAATACTTGGAGTCTTCACTTTCTATTCAATATTTCTTTGGTTTGTGGCATTGCGCTGTATTTGGAACTGAGCTTTCACCTGAAACAGGTTCACCTTAATCATTCTTAATCAAGGATGTATTCCCTATATCCTAAGTTTTGAGATTTAAGTAGATTTTTTTGAGTTAAAATGTAATGAAATTAAGCCTTAATACTTGTAAGTGATAACAGTGTATTGTTATACAGACATACCCACCACATTAGCTAATTCCCTGGATAGCTGCAAGGGTAGGGAGTAGTTAGGGAGAAGCTCTGTGTTGTTTCCAGGGGTTTCATGAGCATCACTTTATTGCACTGCGTGTATTGCAGCATTGAAGTGTTTGCATGGATTCGGGAGACGTGATGGATAATTCTAAGCTTCATAAAAACTTGACATACTGAAACCTAAAAAACCAGTTGTGTATTAATTTATAATATGCTATTAACTTGTTTGATCCTAGATTGTGAAGTTGCTCAGTAACCTTGGGTTACTCTTGGAGAGGGATGGTTTGAAGAAATGGTAACTGGTCCTTGTTGTTCTGGGAGTAGATTACAGCTTCTGACTCTCCTTAGCATAGCGAATTGGTGGAGTGAGAGAGTGAACTCTTAACAAAAAGTTGTTCTTACAAAGCAAGTTGATTATTTCTGCTCTTTCTTATGATTCTTTTTATAGTCTTGCAGTAATTTGAACATAAAGAGTTGCAGGACTTCATTTGGCAGGGCTGCCCAGAGTTCACTACATATTTGCTATGCTATTATTGGCAGAACTGGGGCCATAGTCCAGGGTAATCCCTTACTCAAGTGCCTTTTTTTCTCTTGCTTTACTGCCCTCTTGGGCCTACACAGCACTAGTTTGGTAGTGTTTGGGTAGTACAATGCAATAATGTAAAGTAGATAGGAAGGAGGCTGTTCTCGGCTGGTGTGTGCCTCAGTGTTTTGTTGATAGGGCTTTAATGTGTGTTAGCAACAAATTAGAGAGGATAGCTCAAGCAGTTCTGATGCTCCAAGGAAGAAAATAAGATATAAATAGTATAAAAGGGAATGTCATGCAGATACTAAAATGGCTTGAGTATAAATTGGATAGGATGAAAAACAGAACAGAGACATCTTATGCCATGTAACTGTATATTTTGTACTATGAAGTATTAAACTGAGAGCAAATACAGAAGTTTGAGTTTACTATTTTTTATTTTTTTATTTTTCAGAAGAGAAATAATTATATCTGTAATGTTCCTTGTCCTTGCATTTATTCTAGAATTTGTTTGCATTCTGTTTTGTTGCACACCTAATTTTCTGGAAATAAATACCAGTCTTCAGAAGACAAAGTTCCCAAGTTCTTACCATCTCTGTCCTGGTGCCTTCCAATACGTCTGTAGTATTAGAGAAAGAAGTATCCTTTAAGAAAAATGTTCTTAAAAATTGTTCTTGACGATTTCAGATCTAAAGTTACATGCAACACTATGTTTTTTAGAAAGGATTATTATGCTTGTAGTGGGATATTTATTGTCCAGGATTAAAAAGCAGCTTCATACCACTCAAATATATTTTTGATACAGCAGAATATAAAGATTCATGATACATAGTACATTCCTTCTTTTATTATTGTTTATGCATTTTCCTCTTGAAATAATTGATTTCTGAATTAAAACACTGTACTATGCAAGTTGAATAAATTTCTGTGTTAAAAATAGTTACATTACTTTTGAAAGAAACATTTAGAAACTCATAGCTTTGGGGTTTTTTGTTGCAGAAGTTTTTTTCCCACTGTAGCTGAATGATCTTAAGCTATTGAAACAAAAACTTGTCACCTACTTAAGCTCTCCTGGTGAATAAAACCAAACTGAAAACAATCTGGCCTATAATTATTGCCCTGGATGAAAATGGAAAGCTGACTGTACGTAAAGTGTTGACTGATACATTAAGGTGTTGAAAAAGGGTACACAAACTTTGCTAGAGTCTACACAGACTGAATTTGAATAGGCAATGTGAAGCAAAATCTGGCTTAGTCTACTTATTGCGAGAATCAAAATTTTCAGATCAAAGCTCTTCAACTTCTTAAGCTTACTTAAATAAAAGTTGCTCTGGATATTTTTTTTTGCCAGTTTTTGTGGTCTTCTTTTGTCATGTTAGGGCATGCAAACAATAAGCATCTGGAACTCCAGACAATTTTAGAAGGCTTTGAGGTGTATGGCTTTGCAAATCTGACTGCTCTTCATTAGTTTGTAACGTGGATTTAAGAACCTATCTTTACATATTTTTAGAAGATTAATTAAAGTATTGTCTCTCATGAATTTTTTTTTCTGGAAAATAGTATAATAAAATACTTTGGAAACTGTTGGTCCTTTTCTGTCTCCTTAACCATTCACATAACACTTTGGACTCTGAGGAGCTCAGTTGGCCTCATTTATGACAGGGATGTAAGCCACATGTTACCTAAAAAATTCTTTTTTGGTTGATGCATCACCAGGAAAACTATGCAAGTTAAATACGTGTGTTTGTTTAGCATGGATGTGAGTACATTGGCTGACTTGTTCTGCCTCTGACTTTAAACTCCATTGAAGGAATATGAAAAAAATCTTTCTGGCAGGTAAAGCCAAGCATAGAATGCTGGCTATAGACATTTCTGTCCAGGTGCTGCTTCCCTAACATTGCTTCCTTTTGTGTACATATAGGGTACATAGCCTCTCGTGCTCTGTCTTCTGGGAAACATTCTTTTTGTGATCTGCCAAGTGCAGTAGTTTGGCAGTTTTAAAAAATCGTAGGTTTGTAAATGTGTAGGTTTTTGTTGTAAACACCAAATAATCTTGCTGTTAACTGCTGTAAAATAATTTTGGATGAGAGCCATTTTCTCTGGCAGTGAAGGTATAAATAGCAGATGTTAGTAGTTTTTTTCAGTTAAGTGGTCTGAAGTTAAAAAATTAAACCATGAAAATGAACCTGTGCATATTGTTAAGTAAATCACACAGATGATACATGGATGGTATTGTTCTTTGCTTCTTAGTGCGCTGTATAATCAGCAGTTGTATTTGTGTCATTTCACTTGGGTGTTTATGATACTGACCTGTAAGAGGAGTTGTGTAAAGTTTTGATGGTCCTGAGTTCATATGGTGAAGGCAGCTAGCAGATAAAGTGATTAATTTTAGCATTTGAGATTACCAAAGTTTTGAATGTGCATTTTTCCTCAAGGATATTCTGTATTGCTTAAAACAGTACATAGAGTGCTACTTTTGAAAATATTGTTGGAAATGAGATTCCAGTCAGACTTGGTTTTACAGTGTGTGATCTCTTGTTTTTTCTTGTGTAGTTTTATTCTTAATTAATCTTGACGTTTTCTGGTAAATGTGTTAAAACAGTAGCTTGTAGGAGTTGTGAGTAGGTGATTGTTTTTCCTTCTCCAAAGCAGTCTGCATTCCTCAAATAGGCTGAGAACATAGTAGGCTACTCCAAATGTTTCTGAAGCATGTTTGGTCCCAAGATGTCTGCAATACAGTGGTCAAGCTTGCCTTCCTTTTTTTTGTTCCTTCTGATTTAGGGCATTCTGTCTCTCCTGGCTTTGCCTCAGTAAGTGCTGCAGGACTGGGCAGTTACAAGCTGTAATTTTGTCTGGTTTTGGCATCAGTAATGGGTTTTAATACCCTCAGAATCCCTTTGGGTTAGTAATCAGGTATCAGATTAGGAGATTTAATAAAATAGAGAAACAGAGACAAGTGTCAGCAGGGCAAAGGTTTTTGATTACAGGTGTGCTTCTAGGGTGAGCTATGTGGAAGCTGTACTCCAAAAACAGGGTAGGCAGCTTTTCAGATGGATGTTCTTTCAGGAGCTGGTGGGAACTGGGAGAGTAAGGAATTCTCGCCATATTCACAAACAGAAGCTGTTTGTGCAGGAATACTGGTTTGGGTGAAACCTGTGCTAGGGTAGTTTTCCAGGCTGGAATTTTGGTCAGCCTGAGGAGACTGACTCTAGAATAGTTGGTTTGTGCATTCAGAGGTAGGAATCACTAAGTTATGTGTAAGAGCTTAAGTCTTGGTCTGTGTAAGGAAGGTGCCTGGTGGCTTTTTTTATTTCTTCCCCTCCCTGTTCTCTCTTCAGCAGAAAACAGAGACAAAAATAGTGCTGATCGATGCATGCTGAAACATTGACTTTCTTCCTCTTTTTGGCTTTTGAAAGGAAAAGAGCTTCTGGTTAGTAGTAAGTAATGCTGAGAAGTTATAAAATACTAGCCATAGGCCTTTGGCATTATTTTACGCAAAAAAATCCAGCTACTTGGGAAAATACTTAATGTAAATGTAAATATGCTGTGGCCCCTTACTGCAGGCATAAAAGAGAGTCTGTATTCACCAGCAGCACTGGTCTGAGCTGTTGTTTAATCTGGTGATGATCAGAAGACAGTGAATGGAAGTTATATCAGTACTGACTCATGTGTCCTGTGTATTACCAAAATCAGTGGTTTTGGAACCTGCAGTGTTTTAAATGTTGTTTGACAGGGGAAAAAAAGAACTAAAGTTCTATGTATCAGCACTGAAAAGTATGTATCCCCTCTATTGTTTGGAGGGTTTTGTCTTTTTTTTTTTTTTAATTGGACTAATACTTGTGTTTTTTCTTCATTTTATTTATAATGTGTCTTTAAATGTAATGTCAGAGTGGGAAAAAAGAAAGTCAGTGTGCACGTACATGACTCTTTATTTGTGATTGAACTTTGAAGCTTAGCTAGCTTTTGCAGCCAGGCTTCGATACTCCTGGCTCTGCAGAAATTTGACCTTGCTCTGGAGATAGCTATCTTAAGGGCTTTGAGTTTGTGTAAATCTGATAGAGCACATTACTTCATACAGACAGTGAAAATTTTATCTTTGATGCTGTGTATGACAATTCATACACTGATATGAAGTTACTCAGTGTAAAGCACATTTTTTTCATGTCCAAGTTGAATACAATGTACAGTGAGGAGTCCCACTGAGTTAAGTGTCTGCTCACAGTAATGAATCTTTATTGGGTTAGGACAGAATATTAGCAAAATCAGATAGTTTAGGACTAAGTGGAAAATGATTTTCTGCTACTGGCAACATTATTTTCAAAAAACCATGACAACCCCAACCCAACCGTCTTCCAGTGTGCATCAGGACAAAACAGTGTCTGTCTAAAAACTGCAGTTAATATATTCCCCATCAGATTTGTTGGTTGGGGTAGTGAGCCATTTCTGTCTGCAGGTGATTAGAGTGTAGGTGTAGGAGAAAAAAAGAATTTCCTGATCTTAATCATGAATAATTAAGTCTCTCTCATTTTGACCCAAAATGAGAAAATTTGCATGTAGAGTAAGCTTTGCCAGAACTGGTGTAGTCCTGTAAAAAGGTTTTACTCTGACAAGCCAGAACTTTATGAAAAAGATGGCTAGGCAGCTTTGCCTGTGCAGTCAAAATTCTATTGCTATTCTGGTCAGTGTGCAAGTTGTACAGTGTTATACTGTGTGCCTTCTTAAAAGCACCCTTGGACTTTAACGGGTGAATTTAGAAATTTATTTGATGTCATTAATTTATTTAATGAGAGATAATACTCTCTCTACAGGTGTGTTTACCCTGAGTACTTGACAGTACTTTGATCACAGCCATGTCTCCCGTTTCCTATGTGTAGATAGATTCTAAACCATAAAGAAAATAATTCATTTACTCTGTTCTTATTGGGCCTTCTGCCAGGGAAATTGAGAAGGGAAATATTTTAAATAAGCTGTTTTGCATTCTCACTTTCTGAAATGCAGAGCTTGGATTACTCTCTGCAGTTGGTTCTAAGACCTTGGAGGAGCAGCCAAGCCAAACACAAGGGGGATCAGTGGGCACCTAGTGCTTAGTGCTTGACTGATCAGGGTTCTGCTACTGGAGTGTGTTCCAGGAGACACTGCTTAATTAGAGGTACTCAGAATGATTGCCACTTGGGCACCACCTGACTCAAGATCCCTCCAGTCTTTAAACAAGGAGAAGGAAATTCTGCTCCTGCCTTTTCACCCGCTGCCTTCTGGTTTGTTGTGTTGTGCTGGCTTGTCTGTAAAATGAACCTTACTTTCTGTTTTGCCAATTGGATCTCTTTTCCTGACCATGAAAGACTGATCATTCTGTAGCTAATGGTATTTGACAATCTCAGTTGAATTGTATCTCATTAAATAGTATGAGTGTTCTGGAACAGAGTTGAGGTGCAACCATGTAAGAGTGGGTTCCTTATGCTTGATATATTAAATTCTCTTTTGCCTTTAAAATGGATTCCCAAGTGGGTGTGAGTGAAGCAGATTGTTGTCACTGTTAACTTGTTTAGGACCATCGATAATAGGTGGATGTTGGGCCTGTCATCCATGTAATGGGCAAAATGTTTCTTCAGTGAAATATGGAATTAAATACAGAAGTTCGTAGCTAAAAATACGCTTGTTATTTGCATGTTCAGGTTTCACAGACTACAAGCAGTACAGGTTGCATTTCCCAGTGATGTAAAAATATAGGATACAACAGCTTGTTAGGTAGAGCTCTCATTCAGAATGTAAGATAGCCACAGTAATTTTCCACTTCTGTCCTTTCTGTATGAGGACTACCCTGAACACCAGCCTTTTGGCTGCTCTGTAGAGTGAGAAGATTGATATTGCTTCTTCTCAAGCTGTTCTGAAGAAGATTAACTGAGTTGAAAGAAGTGGTCTAGATAAAGATAGTGTGCTTTTTCTCATCCCAGTGGAGTAAGCAACTGATTTGAAGAGGGAAAATCTGCATCTGACTTTATGTCCAAATTCAACCTGCATCTGAAACTGTTGCCGCAGAGTAGGATATCTTAAGAATGAGAATCTCCTTTCCTGGTATCTAGGACCACTGTCCAAGTAATTAGACTTTGTACTTTGATTTCCATTTGTGCAAGCTCCTTATGTGATCCAGAGGGATACTATGATCACGCTTCTGCTTGTCAGGGTGCCCATAAGAAGAAGTGGTTGCCACTGAGTTTTATGTGGCATAATTCTGTGTGATGATAGACCATTTTAGACATGTAGGTAAAGGTGTTAACCACACGGTAGCCACTGATACGGTTCTTTTAACACTAATTACTTCTGCTTTTATATACAAAAAATAAAACTGAAGGCTACTGAGGAGCTTTTAGTTAAAAGAAAAAGAAGTCTCTGAAATTCTGATACTTCCTAGATTAAGCTGCTCCCTGTATGTGAAGGATTTTCAAGAACGACAAAGGTCGATATGTCTGTGAAAATTTTAAGGAACCTGACTGTTTTTTGTAGGATGCCTAAAGTACTTGCAGCTCCTGTAGATTTTTAGAGGGATTGCTTATGCTTAGATACTGAAAAAATAATCCTAACTTGGACAAAAACCAGATTTCTTATCTCTATTTTAGGTAAGAGCAGTTCTGACCTTTGCCTTTTGTCAAAATGTACTTTGCTTTCAAACGTATTTTTAGAAAGCAGGCCATCAACCTCAGTGAGACCTGTTGTGTTACACGCAGAATGGGGTAGGGGCTGTGAGAATGCTTTGTGCCATGCTAGTGACACCAGTTTAGCCAATTCAGAGCTTGTGTCATGCAAAACTTAAACTCTGGGCCTTGGCCTATTTGTTAGTCTGAATTTGCTTTCTTTGCGGGTTGTACTTCAATCACTTTAATTAATGGTTTAGAACTAACCTTGAAAAGTGTTTGGATATTTTTGCCTTTTTTTTTTTTTTCTTTACTTTTTTTGCTGCTTTCCTATTTTTTGGTGGGGAAAAGGGCATTTGTTTTATATTTTTATTGTTACCATCCTCCATAACTTTGGTGGTTTGCTTTTATTTTTTTCTACATCTTTTAAACATCTTTAGCTACATACCACTGATGGATCCTCTGCTCCTCATCCTGTTACCTGATAACATCTTGGTACTGTAACACAGGCTATTCATTTACTTACTGCTTTGATAAACAAAAAAACTGGGCTGAAAGGACTTTATAAAATATCTCCTAAATTGTGAAGTTTTAAATGAAGTCAGGAAGTTGAATCTTGGCTTGAGGACAGTGGTAGAAAGTGTACTGAAAGGTTTGGTATATCTCAAAAGAATGATGAAACCCAAGCTCGTGTGTTTGATTTACTCCTCTGTTGTCGGCAAACTCCTGAAAGGGACCACAAGCTTTAAGTGATCTCCTGCAGCACGCACAATTTGCTGTTGCAGTCAACTCCTGGCGCTGCACTTGCTGCCATCTTAGAGAGGTGGGGGAGACTTCAGATTTAGGTAGGTAGGTGTTTTCTCAAAATCCCAGTAACTCTCACTCCCTTCCCCCAGAACTCCACATTATATGAATTTAAAATTTATGTTTCAGAATTAAATTACCTTAGTTTTGTTTGATGGTGCTTATTATTCAACTTATGAATAATCAAAAAAGTGGAAATTAAGTTCTGTATATTCTGACTCATGATGTGTTGAATAGAGCATCAAATACCTGTGTACTAACATTTAAATGCTGGACATAGAGACAGTCAAAATGTCCTTAATAAAGCAAATAATTCTGACTGGAATTTTGAGTTTAATTGGTGTACTGTAAGTAAATGGTAGGGCTATGGTTTTAAAGCATGTTGGAGAGCAACATTAATGTAAACATTTTTGTCCCTCATGTGAAAGAAGAAAGAGAATTGGTCAGGAAAGTCTTCTGGCTTTTCTCAACTTCTGAGTTCTTGGACTTTGAACCTTAATTAAATTTTCTACTGTGTTTCCTATATAATTGGTTGAGATAAAGGATATGAAATAAATTTTCTCACTATGCTGTTCGAGGGAAACCACAAAGGATTTTACTTGCTGAGAGAAGTTAACTGTGATTATTTTAGTGATAATGTTTTAAATTTTCAAGAAAGTAAACTTGTCAGTGGAACTTAGAGATCATTTTTTGAAGGTTTAATATTTTGTGCTGCTGGTTTCTTAATGTAGTGATATAAAAAGTATCTCCTAAAAAACATCTCTTTGTAACAGTTGATCATAATTGAAAAACAGGTCGCAGTGACAAACTACTTTTACTTCTAGTGAACGTGGGTGGTATCTTTTGGGTCAGAGGTAAACATTTTTATGTTACAATGAAACAGTTTTTGTGAACAGTATCTGTCTGAAAAATGGCGTTGCTTCATGTCACTTTTCTCCTTGGTTTTCAAAATGTTTTTGAGTTCCAGAGAAAGCTTTTCCTGTATTTAGAAATGCCCTTGGATTTTTGTATATGTAAGAATATATGAATTTTTGCTCTGTCAGTTGGGACACTGTCTATCTGCTTATTTGATAAAACTTGGTTGGGCAGCCCTGGAGGGGCTGCAGGGCATACACAGAAGCCTTGCGTGGCTGAATTTTCTTTCTATGGGAAGTAATGCTAAAACAAACAATAGTCTCTGAATGTGAGTTTAACTCTTGAACTTTTGCTTTCTTGGACTTTTGAGAAGTGACTAGGGAACTTGGTTTCTTGACTAGAAGCCTCTTTCTTTATATGAGATGCTCTATTGCAGTTTTTTTTCTTTTTTTAATGTATTTGTTGTTATTGCAGGGATTAGAATGACCTTGATCAGCTAAATGTAATTATTGTTTAAATGTAGCCAATGCCTTTTCATCCCAGGTCTTTTATAGTTCACTAAATATCTATCTCTCTTTTCAATGAATTTTACTGAAAGGATGCATACACTTTCAAATTATGTGTATGTTATGTATGCATTGTAGGAACACAATTGGTTATTGCTTTGGAAAGATATTGCTGTCTTTTGTTAAAAATATGAATTAAATCTATGATCATTTCACAAAATTACTTTTCTTTCACAGTGCACAGATGAATAATATTCATAGTTGAGTAATATTCATAGTTGTTGGTGTTTGTTAGAATTTTCCAGTGTTAGAGCTGAAAGATGTGAACTGATTTAATGTGCAAAAAAAAAAAAAAAAGGAAAGCCATAGAGCTAGGAGTCTGCAGGTTATTAAATCTGAGTTGTATGGCAACCAAATGTCTTGATGCAAGGCAAGGAGTCTGTACTATTGACAGTAAACATTTTTAAATGGTCTGGAGGGGAATGGTGGGACCTTTGTGACATCCATGTAGCAAATACATTGTATTTCTCTCTGATAATTTAGTAAAGAAAGTCCCAAAACAGAGGTCAGTCCTTTTTTCTCTGTGATTCTGGGGACTGTCCTTATTAGTTGCTTCTTCCTCCTCAGCATGCTTGGAGATTGCTCTGCGTGTGTGAACTCTGTACAGATGTTGTGGAAGATCTTTCCCCTTTTATTTCTCTTTAATCAAGGCACTGTGTTCTTTTCCCTCAAACCATAAATGGGTTTATTTAATCCTTCCATTTATATAGAGGGTTAACTGTCTCATAAAGAATTGCTGTATCTTAGCTTGACTTGAGAGGATAGAGTATTATCTTCTAAGGAAAGAAGGCTTTTATTCTTATTGAAGGTGTCCTGGTGGAAGCAGGTGGGGCTGATACTGTAAAAACATTGGAGATTCTACCTGGTCATACAAGTTCAAAGGGTCATTCGGCCTCAGAGAAAAACTATACCGGGGAGGTTAATTTGGAGTCAGCCTCAGTCATGAGATCCAAGGCAGAATGGTACAAGATGGTATAAGGCTGCACTGTATTGCTGTTTGTTCGGGCCTTCTAGAAGCACTGAAAAATAGGAAAATGAATCTTCCTGTAATTACACGTTCTCCAGTTGTAGAACATGACTGTGCTGCATATGTCAGAAAAGCAGAATCCTCTTTTTCTGTGTAGTGAATTTTCAAGCCAGTCTCTATCTTGAAAACTTGTTTCAGGTGCTTTTGTTTCAGCTTGTGTATTTGGTAGACAGATCACTAGAGAATGTATTTGTCTTTTAGAGTTTAATAATGTTTCTTTTGTTCTTACTGGAATATATTAGATAACTGAATTTGAATTATTGCTTGAAGAATTTAATTGCTAAGTTTTTGGTGTATTTTTTAGAAAGGTTGGGTTGGGTTTTTTTCCGTCTGGATATTTTGAAAGGAATCTTATTACCTGGAGCTAATTTGTGCAGATTTTTTTTTCTTCTCCTTTTTTAATATCTTTGATGCCAGGTGGATTATTTGTAGGAATAAAGGCCAATTACATATGTTTCTGGTTGTCTGTCAGATAAGCATAAATAACATAAATGTAAGTGAGCAGTTTACCACTTGCTGGTGAAGGTACTTGTTTTACAAACATGGGCTATGAAGCCACCTGTTGGTTAGATAGTGTGGCAAGTGAGGTGTTTAAAATAAAATTGTTTGTTTTGGGTTTGTTGTGTTTTGGGATTTGTTTGGTTTGGGTTTATTTTTTTGCTTGTGAATGTGATGTCATAGCTTTCCTTATATGTTATTTTTCTCATATTTGCTCCTGAAGAAAAGAATATTCCATATTGCACCTTAAAGAAAGCAAAATTATCAGTCATGCTTGCTTGGTGCTATAGTAATTTAAAACTACTTCCTCTGTCTTCATTTTCACTTCAGGTGACTGGAATGGGCAAAAGCAAAAAAGATAACTATAACAAATTATCGATATAACAAATTATAAAAGATGAAAATAACAAATATTACAGCTCATAATTTAGGGAGAATGACAATATTTAAAAATTTGTAGTATAGTGGCATATCTAATGATGCTGTGCAAACCCTTATAATTTTCAGCAGAAATGTGAATCACAGAATATTCTGAGTTGGAAGGGACTAGAGGTGAGGGGAGGCTGCCCCCTGTGCAGAGCAGGACAATCCCTCCCTTGCTCAGCTGGCCATGCTGTGCCCGATATGCCCCAGGACAGGGTTGGCCCTCCTGGCTGCCAGGGCACTGCTGGCTCATGTTCAACTTGCCATCAGCCAGGACCCCCAGGTCCTGTGGCACTGCCTTCCTGCATCTCATTCCCCAGGCTGTAAATCCAGGCTTGCCCCATCCCAGGTGCAGAACTGGGCACTTGCCCTTGTTAAACTTGTATGGTCAGTGATTGCCCAGCCCTCTAACTTGTCAAGGTCTCTCTGCAGGACCTCTCTGCTCCTACCAATTTTGTCATCTGCAAACTTGCTCATTATCTCTTCTAGTTCTGTGTCCAAATCATTTTTAAAGATGTAAAACAAGCACAGGGCCAAGGATGGAGCCCTGCAGAGCCCCACTAGTGAGAGGTCGCCAGTCTGATGTCACACCATTCACTGTAACCCTTTGTGCCCAACCCGTGAGCCGTTGCTCACCCATCACATGCTGTGTGCTGGACATTTTGTCCAGAAGGATCCTGTGACAGTACCAGAAAGTACTGAAATCCAAAAAGGTATCAGTTTGCTTCCTTTGATCACCTAGACAGGTTCCTTTGTCATAAAGGGAAGTCAGGTTCCACAAGCAGGGCTTTCCTCTCATGACACAGTGTTCTGGCTGTGACCAATAACTGTGTTGTCCTCCAGGTGTTTTTCAATACCTCCTATAATAACCATCTCTGTAATTGTGCCATATGGAATGAGGCTTTTCTTTCTATTGCTTTTCCTGTATTTTCCTCTTTCTCCTCAAAATGTGTTCCCTTTTTTTTTTCTAGTGATTTTTTCTCCTGGAATCAGGAAACACACATGTAATGTAGCATTATGCATTATCTGAGTGGTGTATTTCTGCATTACCCATTTGGGACGTGCCACTTGTACTGTGGCATTCATTGGTGACAGAGGTTTGGCATGAGAAGCTGAATGTCTGTTCTGATAGCACAGTAGGAAAAGATCATTCATGGTACCTGTTTTATGTCTCCTCATCAAAGCATTTGTTTGCAGCAGGCCCTTTTCAGCTCTCTTGGTTGGTGTTTTGGAAGTTGTGTACAGTAACAACGTTTCTATTCTTGCTGTAGAAACACCAGACCAAACTTTGAAAGCAAAACCAAATCAATATAAGTCAATGTGAAGTGGTAGCATTTAGCTGTTGCATGTCTGCTGAGTGTTTTCTTTCCTTTTTTGGAAGGGCTGGAAAAGTGTTTCTCACAATTGTATTATTTTGTCACTAACATTAAGAGTAGCCAGATTATTGCTGACCACAAAAAATCATTTTGAGAGAATGGTCTATTATTGAGAGAATGCTTTATTATTTCTGTCTTTGTGGCATATGCTTTGAACGGATGCATAGCATTTCTAAAATTGTGTTTGGAAATGCATCATTCAGGATTCAGAAATCAAACTGCATTCTGAATTGAGGTTTAGTACCTGCATCTGTACAATTGTATATGTTATATTCAACACACATTCCAACATCTAGATATTTATGCATACTTTTCAATGAAAAGAAGCATAAAAATTCTGTTTTTTGGTTGTCTTTACTGTGTTTTTCCTGTTCTTCCTTTCATTTTCACTATATTAATTTCAAACACTTATGTTGTTCTCAAATATGTAGGCACAGAATCGGTTCCTTGCCACCTTAGAGCAAAAATATTTCAAAATGTGCTCCTTTTACAGAGTGTGATGTTGGTCCATATTGTTAAATGAAACGCTGGTTTGTAGAGCATTATAGTTTTACAACTTTTCAGACTCGTAACTTAGCTGTGTTATAGTTCGAGGATTGCATAAATATCTTGGAAAAGCGTAAATCCTCCTTGTTATCATGCTGAGGCTACCTCATACCTTGCAATGGAGGGGAAACATTTTGGTGTATTTATCTTCTGTCAGGATGGGTAGGGAGATGGGCCCTTAGTTGGAATGGGATTCTCATGCATTATCTCCCAGGAAGTCTAACCTTTGCTTATGATAGAAACTAAACTTAATTTTTGCTGACAGACAGTCTGCTGCAAGGCTGGCTGCTGCATTCTTGTAAAACAGTAAGAAATGAAAACAGAGCCTGACTGAGCATTATTCTCACTCTTCGTCTGCTTCTGCACAGCTGTATGAAAACTTAAAGCAAAGGTTTATTTGCAGTCAATGAGTGGGATTTCCTGCAGTGAAACACATGAACATGTTAGGTTTCTTTAGTGACTTCTCCCATTTAATCAAAAATGTTCTGCTTTTCTCTTTTTCAGTGTGTTGGCATACATAGAAACTTATTTTTGTTTGCTCCTTTTTCCCTTGCTGTAAATCAGGGTTTTAGAGGCAAATAGTGGCTTCATTTTCCTGATATTTTTTTCCACATGATTGAAACAATTTGTTAGCAGTGTGCTTTATTATCATACGTTTTCTTAAAAGGAAGTGATGAAAGGTGGTACTTGTGTCTGTCTTTTAGGAAATGTATGAAAAGTACATCTGCTTGGTTCCCTGTTTGGATGTTGGCTCTCAGTTTGTGAGAGATCTAGCAGGAATGGCTGAAGTGGTTACTGGCTGTCATCCACCCAGCTTCCCTGGAGTTTCCTCCTCCAACAGCAGCTCTGGTATCACGATGCTGTGTGTGCTCTTGAGACTTCAGTTTAACACCCTCACGTTAGTGTGCCCATGGTAGCTCAGGAGCAGACATGGATCCCAGCCAGCCATCCTTGGGTAACAGAGATGTAACCTTGGCTGAGGACTGCTAATATTAGTAACTGAGTTTGACTATTGTAGTGACGAAATTATTGTAGTTACAAGACTGTATATACACATATGAACTGTAACAGAGATGCCATTTAACACCCTTAAGTTACTCCCCAGAGGAAAACCACCAATCAGATAGAAATATTTCGTTCTGCAACCAAATATGGGAAAGAACAGGAGTTACTGCAAGCACTCATGGATTAAATAGTGTTCAAAGAAAGAAAATGGAAAAAAAGAAAAACAAACAAATCTAAATGTTAAAGGTCATTCTTTTTCAACAGCAGGCCAGGGAAAAGTAGTCAAGGTATTTGGACTTCTCCAGTGGCCGTGTTCCTGGTTTTGCATACTTTTAATTCCCATAATCAGAAGTGATAAAGAAAAATTCCCTTGTGTCAAGTTTTCGTAATTAATCTACCCCACTTTTCTACGTATTACAAAATGTATACCTTGGTTATTCTCTGCTAAAGGTTGGTAGCAATTAGAGTTACTCTATACTGTATTAGAACCATAGTGCACATGGGCTGTTTTCTGTTTAAGCTTTGTAAAAGGAGGAAAAAAAATAGGAGAAATGATACAACTAAATTACATGACTCATTGTTGGTTGTTTGTTTTGTTTTAAATTGCAGACTGTATAAAACCTGTTCACTTTTATTGCCCTGTAGAGAGGTTGACCATACTTTCCTCAGTAGCTCAAATCTTAGAGGGTAGAAATATAAATTTGTGGTGAATAACTCAGTGTCTGGGTCTTTGATTAATTAGCTTTAAAATAGGAGGCTTTAAATACTCTTGAATTGTTATAGGTGTAATGTACTGTCAGATGAGCTTCTCATCCGTTTTTTCCTTGTTCCAATTTTATGTGAAGTTGTACACCTTGCACTCCCTAGAAAAGCAGTTATGCAGGTCAGAAGGGCTTTTATAAAATTCGTGATCATCTTAAGACAGTGTTCATCCATTAGCAAGCTAACCTCTTTTAAAACCATTCACCATTTTTTGTTGTTTTCAAGGTATAAGAGTATGCAATGGAATTTAGATTACTTCATTTAAAGACTCTTCTTACTGAAAAGGTGCATAATGTAGGAATTTCCTTGAAGATCAGTGAAGGGAAAAACCTCACCATCTTCAGTGTGCTTATGGCATGCATAGTGAAAAAGCCAAAAGTTGCCATGTAGTGTGTATGTTCTTTTAGAAACTGATGGTGTTTGAAATAGATACTGAATCTCTCTTTGCTTAATGAGTATTTTATGTGTAGTTTTTGTACTCATATAGCCTGAAACTCTAAGTACATAGCAGGAAATACCTTGAGTCAGTATTTTGTATACTGGTTTGAAGAAAAACTTGCAGTGATACAGACATACTTCAGTATTGAAGTAAAGTTGATGGGAATGGGTATGGAGAGCAACTTCTTAATAATTCATATAAATCAATTTAGTAACTTTGGAGAAAATTTAGGTGCTTAGGAATTTCCAAAATACAGCACTTGAAATCTGCATTACCTTAAGATGCTGTTTTTGACATGCTCTTCCAAGGAATGCATAAATATATTTCAGTGAGAATTTGGGGAAAGCAGGAGAATGACACATCATACTTCTGCAGATTAGAATAGGCTTTATTATCTGACTGTCATGAGAATCTAGTGCTTGTCATACCCAGGAATGTAAAAACTTTTCACTTTCGAGGTATTTTTAGTTATTTTGCTAATATAAATAATTATGTTAAATTACAGCAAATAGAAATTGTAAATGATGTAAGTCTTATGATGATCCAATATAAGAATAAGGATTGTATATTTCTAAGTGAACGACTGACTTTTAAGAAATGATGCAGGATAATGTGGGTTAAAAAAAATCAAGTTCTGTGCTCAACTGTTTCACTTTATGGAACTAAATAAGCAGATCAATATTTATTTTAGAAAATTGATCTGAAGTAGCATTTGCTAATAATTTGAAGTCATTTTTGTGATACTGTTTTTATTAAACTTTTTAAGGACAGTTCTTTCTTTAAGCATGAGTTGTATTTTGCTGTATGTTTCCATTGTGATGTTGTCTATCCTAACTCCTTAAAGTTAATCCTGGTTTACTTCTATTGTGGTGCATTTTGGCAGCATTATTTATAGTATTTGTCTTGGGAAATGACTATGTCTAACATAAAAATGTGAAAAAGAACAGAAATTATTAAAGACAGTATAATCAAACTTTTTTGCAAACACTGCTTCAAGATAGCTACGTGATTCCAATCTACCAAAACCTTTTTTACCGTCAACTGAAACTACTCTGAAATGTTGGAATATTCAAACCAGATTTGCAGAAACTGATATATATTTACAACTTCCATAATTTTTCATGCATCAGTGCTTGCCTCCATAATAATTAATGCACCATTGCATAGCCTGCTCTTCAGATTTCCAAGAAGCAACTTGTAACTTGTAGCCCCAATTATCTTCATAATAATTTCACATTTGTATGTGATTGATAAATGTTGCTCTTCCTTCAAGCGAGGTGTGCAAATTTAGTTTTCATTATTTTTATGTGCAAAAGGGAACATGCATTTGCTGGGTAGTAATCTGGTAATTTTTGTCCAGAAGGGCTGACCTGTGTTTTGATAACCTGCATAATATTAAAGATTCTGAGATGCAGAATTTGTGATGAAAGTTCACAAGTTTGAATTTCATTCATCGACATTATTCTGTGCATTAAGATCTCATTCTCTTTCTGGATTTGATTAATCTCTCATTTTCACTCCGTGTGTTCCAGGTGTTTCTGCACAGATAGCCACCAGGCTTTGGGAATACATTGGCAGAGTTCAAGTCTGTTTATAGGTGCAAATATCTGCCAGAAGAATTTCTAGAGCTGTCTCTTGTTAGGCTGTCTAATTCACTGTACAGCAGATGGCACTGGAAGAGCACATTGGTGGGAGACTTCAGTCACACCGTAATTCATGCAAAATACTAATGAAGCTGTTGCTCTGCTGACGGTTGGGAAGAAGTTGCATAATTCATCTTAATATATTCCAGGAAGGGGTGTATGCCTGGGCTCTCCTGCTCCAGCTCTATTAGATGCAGACTGCAAAGAATTCTATACTTGCAAGCATATGAGTGTATCATATATTGAGGGCTGTTAATACAACGTTTTTAAACACATTGATATGCAATGCATAATTAGCTGGTACTCTCTGAGTACGTGCAAAGAAGGAAGAGTATCGGGATCAATTAGGATATTTGACTTTAGGGTGTATTTGTTTTCTCCTGTCTTGGATAAAATATGTGTAGGAGGTATTGCAGAGTGGATCTCATATGGACAACTTGTTTAGAGACTTGCTCTCATGATGTGAGTAGGTTCAGTTTACTTTGGAGAGCTTAGACCTGGACTGTCACTAGATTTTTATCATGTTCTCATGCATGAATGAACTGGGCTTCTGGATAGATGCATGTTGTTTATGTGCTTTACAGTTGATTATCAAACCTTTCTTATATCTTGACATGAATTTTTATAAGGATGCAACTAATAAGCCAAGCCATGCAATTTATAGAATCCAGAATATACTGAGTTGGAAGAGACCCATCCGGGTAATTGAGTCCAGCTCCTGGCTCTGTGCAGGACACCCCAGGAATCACGTTATGTGCTTAAGAGCATTGTCCAGACACTTCTTGAACTCTGCCGGGCTCTGTGCTCTGACAACTTCCCTGTAAACCCTGTTCCAGTACCCAACCACCCTCAGCGTGAAAAACCTTTTCCTGGTATCTAACCTAAATCTCCCCTGATTCAGCTTCATGCTGTTTCCTTGAGTCCTGTCACTGACCATAAGAGTGAGGAGATTGGTATCTGCAGACAGTACCTTGCACAAGGAGGGGGAAACATTTCTGGAAAAGTGGAAATAGTATCAGCTTGTGGATGTCAGAAGCAGTTGGAGAACACTGTGGATTTCACAGGTGGAGCTGATGTGGCAGTTCCCAGGCTTTTGGTACTATGTACACAGAAACACAGTTAAATGCATCAAATGAATGCTCTGACTTTGTTAGTTTAGAAGCATGCAATCTTGAAGTTGTAATTTTCACTCATTTTATAGTTTAATTTGGTTACATATGACAAAAAGAGTTCTGCAAATTGGAAAGGTGTCAAAATCCAAATGGTTTAGGAATAGAAGATCAATGACATTTGAATCTCCTTTTAATTGACATGTAAGTCTCCCTTTATCTGCACTTGTAGGAAAATAGTGTTTTAACCTTTGAAAATTCATACACATAACTCAGGATTGTGTTCAAATTGTGTAGCTGGAGGATAGTGTTTTAGGATTTCATGACTCCTGATACAATATTCATGTTAAAAGTGGGAAATAACTAGTGAACACATCATAAAATATTGGTTCTGGTTTTTTAGGGTCTTAATACTCATTTGTAGCAAGGAATTGATTCTTAGGCTTTTGTCTAGGAAGTGTTTTAGTCATGTTTGTTCTTTGAAAGAAAGATTTACCTTCTTGGTAGAAAGTAAATCAGTTTAGAGACAAGAGAAACCTTTTAGTTTCTCCCCATTGAAAGAAAGGAAAGTGTTATTTAGTTTGGTAATTAAGAAAATGAAGTGGAAAGATCTGAATTTGCTCTAAAGATGGACTTGGGGAAATTTTGGAAGTTATGACAAGGACACAGAACCACTCTTTGAAATAGGCAGACAGGGCTAGGGTATAATCCAAGTAAATCAATCTTTATTGCTTCTGCTTTTTATGGAGCAGTGTCCATCCCTCCAGCAGCAGGGGTTTACTTAAAAATTTTCAAGGTATTTTGTAGTTCAGAATCCATAGATGCATCACATACCTTTTAGTTTGCTTTGGGTATAATCCTTTACCCTTATGTACTTGAAGTCTACAAAAGTTGGGCTGGGCAACAGCAATAGGCAATGGACTGCTTTTTGGTTATAGTAATCATCATCTTTCCATGCTTTTATGCAGGTTTTGAGTGCTTATTTAAGAAAATGGTATTGTTTAGTTGATAAAACTTATTTCAGTCCATTGCACTGTTTTTCTTGGTTTGCTTGTATTGTGATACTCTGGGAGAAAAGTGGGAAGTGTGTATATAAGGGCTGTTTTACTTTCCCCTCAGTCTACCAAGGTTGGAAGATTTCTTGAAAGATTCTTAGACTCCTTCAGCTTGCCATGCTTAGCCTGGAGCCAGGCTTGCTGCTGCAGGTTGTGCTGCTAACATCGCACATGTTTGGAGGTACGTGGAATAACAGTTACTACTTATTGCAGTACCTACTTCTGTGCGAGTAGCAACTTCCCTCTCTTCTCTTTCCCATGCGTTATCCTTTTCTTTGCAGAGCTGTTTGCTTTGGAAGGTCTAGCTAAAATTAAAATGAAACAAACCAAGCCCCTCCAAAACACAGTCAAACCTCAATCAAGATAAAAAAACAGTCCAAATGATCAAATTTGTGGGTACCTGATTCTGCAAGATGCCAGGTGGGAGCAGTTGACTGGAACTCGAGCAGCTGTGTCCACTAGGTCTTGGCAGAAATTCTGGAGGAAGAAAAGTTCTAATAATTTTAGGCAGTAAGAGCCTGTGACTTGGTCTTCTGTGCCTAAAACAGATGGGAAAACATCTCTTTCACAGAAGTTCAGGAGGGGACTTGCTCTAAATGTATGTTACTTTGCTGTTAAGGAAACTATTTTTTCACTACAGTTAGTTTTCCTATAAATATGTAACCTTCTAAATATTACTCAACTTCCTTATGTAGAGAGAGTATGACCTTATAAGACCATTTTTTTGGGACCAATCACAGTTTAACCTGCATGTAGGAATTCTGTTGAATAGAATGTTTTCTGTAGTTTTATCTATTGTAGTTACTTGTGTGGTGATTTTCTTAGGAGCCTTCGGAAAGAGAGGAGTGTTTATGTGATTGAAAATTATATATAAATACATTAAATATATGTGGCTGTGAGTGTGATGTAAGGTGCGTGGATGTTTCAAAAAATACCATGCTGAAAGCAGAATGAAGTTGTGGAAATCTCCAAGGCCAATGAAGGAGTTTCATTTTTTGAGCCTGATTGTTTCAAAGTCAGCTCCCTATTTTTACTTTTATGTGATGCCCATTGTCAAAATACTTCATTTTCTGTTTTGGAGCAGGGGAAACCCTTATAGATAAGTTTTGAAATATTTCTTTTGTGAATTTAATTGTTTTTTATTTGTTTCCAGGAAATGGCTCTTGAAGTTAAATGAGGCTGGATAAAACACATAAATGAAGCAGAAGCTGCTCTTCATGTGTTAGGGCTATATCACCACAAGCACTGCTGATCAGCCAGATTTGGTAACTTGTCATAATGAAGAAAATTAGTCTCAAAACAATTCGCAAGTCCTTCAACTTAAATAAAAGTAAAGATGAAAGTGACTTTGTAGTGGTTCAGCAGCCATCATTAAGTGAATTTGGAAAAGATGACTCCTTGTTTGGCAGCTGCTATGGTAAAGATTTGGCTAGCTGTGAAGTCAATAGTGAAGATGAAAAAGGAGGCAAAAATAGATCAAAAAGTGAAAGTTTAATGGGTACGTTAAAAAGGAGGCTTTCAGCAAAACAAAAACAGAAAGGCAAAGGCAGCACACCATCTGTAAGCTCTGCAGATGATGACACATTTTCTTCCTCATCTGCTCCAATAACCTTCAAAGATGTGCGAGCTCAAAGACCTCTGAGATCCACTTCCCTCCGTAATCACCATTACAGCCCAACTCCATGGCCCCTTCGACCTACAAATTCAGAAGAGACTTGCATCAAAATGGAAGTGAAAGTCAAGGCCTTGGTCCATTCCTCTAATCCAAGCCCAGCGCTGAATGGTGTTCGAAAGGACTTCCATGACTTGCAGTCAGAAAATGTGTTCCAGGAACAAACCAATGCATTAAAAAATACGGAATCTCAGAACGGGGACTTGCATCTTCATATTGATGAACATGTGCCTGTAGTTATTGGATTAATGCCTCAGGACTACATTCAGTATACTGTGCCTTTAGATGAGGGAATGTATCCTTTGGAAGGATCACGTAGTTACTGTCTGGATAGTTCCTCACCCATGGAAGTTTCGACTGTTTCTTCTCAAGTGGGGGGAAATGCTTTCCATGAAGATGAGAGCCAAGTGGATCAGGATGTAGTTGTTGCACCGGATATCTTTGTGGACCAGACGGTGAATGGTTTGTTGATTGGTACCACAGGAGTCATGTTGCAAAGCCCAAGAGTTAATCATAGCGACGTCCCTCCACTCTCACCTTTGCTACCTCCAATGCAGAATAATCAAATCCAAAGGAACTTCAATGGATTAAATGGCACAGATGCCCACGTGGCTGAAAGTATGCGCTGCCATTTGAATTTTGATCCTAACACTGCCCCAGGAGTTGGAAGAGTTTATGACTCTGTACAGAACAGCGGTCCTATGGTTGTGACAAGCCTCACAGAAGAACTGAAAAAACTTGCAAAACAAGGATGGTACTGGGGCCCCATTACACGCTGGGAGGCAGAGGGAAAATTAGCTAATGTGCCTGACGGCTCGTTTCTCGTTCGAGATAGTTCTGATGATCGTTATCTTTTAAGTTTGAGTTTTCGTTCCCATGGAAAAACTCTTCACACTAGAATTGAACACTCAAATGGTAGGTTTAGTTTTTATGAACAGCCAGATGTGGAGGGACATACGTCTATAGTTGACTTAATTGAACATTCAATCAGGGACTCTGAAAATGGAGCTTTCTGCTATTCGAGATCCCGGCTGCCTGGATCCGCAACTTACCCAGTGAGACTGACAAATCCAGTATCCCGGTTCATGCAGGTGCGCTCCTTGCAGTACCTGTGTCGTTTTGTAATACGTCAGTACACCAGAATAGACCTGATTCAAAAACTGCCTTTGCCAAACAAAATGAAGGATTATTTACAGGAAAAGCACTACTGAAAGCTTACGGGAATCTTGCATCTTGCACTTTGGGAACAACAACAACAAAAAGAGATTGAATTACAGTTTACAGACTTTCATTATTATCAAAATCTTTTGCTGCCATAAAAATATTTCATTTTTGTGTGTTAAAGAAAAGTAATGCATTTGGATTTATGTTTGTTTTGGGGGGTTTTGTGTATTTTGGGAGGCTTTTTTTTCTTGTTTTGTTTTGTTGGAAAGACTGATCTCAAGTTTATTTTTAGAAGTGTGAAATAGCTATCTTTCATCAATGTGCAGATTAATCACAATGTGAATGATCAAATTCTCCTTAATTTCCCCCAAGTCCTTTGCTGCTATCCACTGTGATTTTTATGCATTGAAAGCACATTTCATGTGTATTCAACGATAAGTAAAACTCAAATAAAACTTGTTGAATGGATTTTTTTTCCCTTTAAAACAACCTTTGGAAAAGAATGATCATGGATAAAGAACATATTGGTATTCTAAATTACTGATTTTACATCTAAGTTAAAAACTGTTTCCTAGTGTCATAATTAGACATTTCTATAGAGACATGCCCCAATGTATAGACAGAGCTGTGTGATAAGAACATGGTTTTGCAGCATATCGTTGGGAAAAAAAAAAAGCCTTCCTCCTAAGCCTTGTACTGTCTGTACACTCTTGTGTTTGAGAAGGTTGGTTCAGCCTTCTTCTCATCTCAGTGTTTTGTCCTCTAAAAAATGGCCTTTAAAAAACAGTCTATGAAAGTTAATGTATAGTTCCGAGAAGAAAATTGTGGTATTGGGGTCTTGTAAAATATTACCTTTTATAATCATGCCATCAGTTAATAAAAGAATACCTACCAGGTCCACTCTTTCTTTCCTTTTCCCTTCTGTCTACTCTTGCAGAGTAAGGGAGGGAAGTTTCCTGGATTTGTAGGAAGTCTCTAGGAGTTATCATGGGAACATAAATTTATAACCCATTTTGGGGATGGGGTAAAATTTCTAATAGGATAATTTCTACCATATTTATATTCAAGCTACTTGAAATTTTATAATTTCCATTTTTCTGCATTTTCCTTTTGCTTCAGAAAGTACAGTAATACACTAATGTCCTTTTGGATCATTTCCCCCTTTGTTCTATATTCTTTGAGGAGGAAGGAACAGGACTGATAACATTTTATATGGGAGATGTTTCAAATGCATCTCTGAAGTGCTGTTCTTCTAGCCTTTCAAATTATTGGGAAGAGATGTTTGGATATACAGTGACCACAGAAAATGTTTCAGTTTGCAATCATGAAATATGTTTTGACATATGAAATATTGAATCAATTAAGTAAGTGTTTATGATATCTGTCAAAGATTCTGGCATTTGAAAAGCTTACAGTTATTCTAACCTTCTGTAGGGAAAAAAAAAGACTTTCAGTGGGGAGTACAGGTTCTACACTGTAATGTTTTCATCATGCAAGGTTGATTCATGGCATTTCCCTGTTTTATTTTAGTTTGGTTTTCTTTTCTCCCATGTTTCTATCACTTTTATGAATTACTTGCTAAAGGGGTCATGGCTGGCTTGGGAGGGAGGCCTGCCTCTGCCTTGCTGAGAGGCCTTGCTTTACATGCCTCTGCCCTCTGTTTTGTATTTTAGAATGCATATTCCCCATCTCTGGTAGAAGTGGCTAAGGAGTAAAGATCACCTTAGGAAAAAAAGTCCATCTTTGATACATCTTTCTTGTTTGGGTCATTTTCTTCTCATTATTTAATCTAGCATTTCTGTCCCCTAAAATGAGTCTTTAGAAGTGAATACAGTATTGCTGCAAGGTGGTGCAGTAGCACTACATCTTGGGTTGCCTGAATTGATAGACAAAATTTATATTTTTTTAATTTATTTTTTTGACCATAATGTTTAACTAAAAAATAAAAAAGAAATTCAAAGGTATATAAAGACTGCCTTTGCTTTTAAGGGAGGGAGAATAAGGATTTCCTCTTTAGTCTGATAAAGTTTTAAACTTAAAAAAGAAAATAATCTAGAGCAGTCTATACATGTAATTTGTTGGCTCTGCCATGGAAATATATGTGTGAAAGGGAGAATTCTGTTTTCTTTTTTTTTCCTCTACTGACTTCTCCCCCTACCCAGTCAAGTCCCGTCCCCCCTCCCTTGAATCAGGATCACTAACTTTATTCAGAAAGGCACAATAACCTATTGTATGGTACAGTGTTCTGATTCTGTCTGTGGGGAGGAAAAAGAAAATCATTTTTATGGATTTTGATGCATACTTTTGGAAGAAAACCTTGGCATTTACTTCACTTTAAAAATTCTTTCTCCATACTAGAGGGCCTATGCATTCTGTAGAAATCTTTGAAAGGTTATAGTATATAAAATATTTTGTTTGCCACTTAATACCACTATTGAATACATGAAACATATGTTTATACTATGCCACATGCATTAATTTAGCAGTCATTGCATTGAAACCTAAATATTTGAAGCTATAATATCCTGGTCCTATTGTGGAACTGAAAAGCGTGCAAGAACACACATGCTAGAATTCTTGCCCATGCCTTTATAAATTTCAGTTGTTCACTCATAAATGGTGCTTTTTTTTTTAAAGAAAAAGACTGTTTCAGCTATCCAGTTTTTGAATTGCCTTCTTTGCTCTGTTCTTCATCTGTGAACTTAATCAGGTCAAGTTAACTTTGCCATTTCCTCACCCTGCCATAAAGGTACCACAAAAGGAACACTTAAAAGTGGTTGAGGTCTGGGATGTAAGAACCGTAGAGCACTTTGCTTTCGAATACAAAATGGTGATGATATTTCTACTAAACTCCAAATACTTTAAATCAGTAGTAAGTAGACATGAATACTTATTTTTACAGGTTTCTTTAATCAGAACCTCAATTTATTTTTTTTTTTTTTATACTGAGGTGTTTGGCCAGCCAGGAGAAGGAACCCAGAAAAAATACTTTGAAAACATTAAAGATACTTACAATGTCTTATTAAAAAGATTAATATAAAAGAAAAACAGTAACATTTAGTTATGAGTCAGCTTAAAGCACTCAGAATAACTACAAAATTTGTGTTCAATTCTGCTTTGTGAAAATTAGAGGAACAAAGTGTCCTTGACAAGTAAAAGAAAGATGATGGAGGATATTTTGGGGACCTTTGGAAGTAAGTACACTAGGAACAAAAGCTAACAGACTATGATCCCTATAGAGTAGAAATATGGCTATTTATTCAACAGAACAGTTTAAGTGTTCAAAAGGTATGCTTTTTATGCAATTGAACTGAGGAAAAATGTTTTTGAAAATGAAACTTTAAAATAAAACTCCTTTTTTGAGTGTCTGAAATGATTGACATTGTTGATAACTTTGCTTTACCAATTAGAAGAGTAAAACAACCCCTTGTATTTGGAAATAATAAATTTGCACAATTTCCTCTGTGGCTTTTTTGTTTTATGGGGGTTTTGTTTTGGTTTGGGTTTTTTTGGTAAGCCAGTGTTATAAACAACTGAAAGTGATGTCTATTCTTTGATCTGTTTGAAGGATATAGCACTTATCCTGCTGTTGACATAGTGAATGCCATTTTTTTAACAAAATGTAATTCTGTCAGAAGAATCAGAAATGCAATTATTAATTAAACTCTTTGTTCTCAGATGAGCTGACTTTGCATTTTGCTAAAGCCAGTTTCTTTCTGTGAATATTTACTGCTGGGCTAAGTAAAATCTGAACAGTTTTTGTTTTGATGCATTTCATCTGTGTGAATACTGGAATTATAAATTAAAAACAGCATACCAGCAATATATGGGCTATGATGAGAAGTATTTCTCTGTTACTGAACTTTCAAATTTTGAGCTAAACTATAGATGAATTAATGATTGCAAATTTAATTTCTTTAAATCTTTCTATGACTGCAAAGGATAAAAGTTACAGGCTTTCTTTATAAATAAAAAAATGGCCTAGATGGTAGTTAATAATGTGAAAAATATGGCATTGTTGTGTCTGGAAAGTGATCTAAATTCTACACAGATAGTGAAAAATTCTAAACGAATTTTTTATGAATACCTATTGGGTTAAAGAATTTTTATAGTGATGATGGAGTGCCATGAAGTTAATACTTGCAATCCAGATTGCTGTAGTTTACACTTTTCTCTGTTTCAGACCTGGTGTGCACTATTTGTACTAAGCACACCACAGAGTGAATTATCCAAAGTCCATTGATTTTAATGTGTTTTGGTTTGTAAACAAAATTATAGTAATTTCTTGCACATTTTTGAGAAATAATTGTATAAGGAATTATGTATCTACTTCTGGATACAGAGTGTAAATAAAAATTTCATTCACATAAAGGTTTGTGGAGTTTTCTATACATTAATGGCATTCTAAAACAGAAGAATATCCTGAGAGACACTAAAATTTGGATATCTGACTTAAATATTTTAATGTTAATGGTTACTATTTAAACTATTCTGGTTTTTTTTAACCCTTGCTAGTTGATTTTCAAAATATTTCTGTCTACCAGTTATTTTAATGTCTAGTTTTCAAAACAAAACGAATTGCCAGGATGTAACTAAAATATTATTTTTGTAAGGTCTGCATAATCACTATATTAAGCTAACTTTTTTACCATTTTAGTAGGTTTTTTTTCCCTTAACAATTTACAGAATTCGTAATAAAAGTCTCCATTTCATCCAGATGTATCTCAAAGGTAATATATTGCCTCTTGCCTTTCAAGCAACCAGATTGTTCTTTTGTAGCTCCAAAATAAAAATTTAGGTATTGTATTGTTCATCATATATTCACTTGATGCTGTCCTAGGTTCCCTTTAAAAACATAGTGAAATTTTAAACCTGGGAAATCACACAAATAAAACAGAATATCAAAGATAAACTGTGTCTGTGTTAAGATATGCACAATTGTTCACATGTTTTCATGTAGTTCAGACTTAGATTCTGAACTCAATTCTACTCAAATTCAAGTGAATGCCAGCAGCATTAGGTCTTGGTTTATGACCAGGTGTGGTGGCAGTGATGTTTGTTAGCTTTGGGGTTTGTTTTTTTAAGCAAACAAACTAAAAGTCCAGCCTGGGTAGCAAGTAGTTAGTGTTTGTATTGTCCACAGTGATATGTACTTTTCTGTTTATTCTGTAACTTAAGTCCTCAAACAGTAACCAGGAAGAATTCATTGCTTTTGCTGTTTAAGAGAAAAGCATATTCTCCTATCTCCTGCTGCTGGGACTGGTATTGCTTTACACTCAGTACATTGTGTAGTTGTTCCCTGGGGGTTGTTCCCTGGGGAATCTTGCAGGGGTTTAGTTACTAGGCCTGCATGATGTTTTTCTTTATGTTTGTTCTATTCACTCCAGAAGCTTGGTGGAAAATAAATTTACCCTCAAATATTTCCATGGTAAGTGGTGAAAGATGAGTAAGAAGTAATTTTTCAGCCACCTGTAAAATTCACGTGATCCAGACTGAGCTGGATTTTTTATATAGTCAAGGTGCCTACAGTACTATTTCTACCCCACACTCAATCTCCATAGTTGTGGTAGAAGAGAAAGAATGAGACGCTGCCTGATGCAGAAATCTTGCTGTATGTCTAATAACAACCCTGGGACCAAACCCTTGGCAGACAGGGGCTGAATTAAGTCACCTTCTGCAAATTAAGACCTCAAAACTTATAAAGCTACAAGATCTAGTGGAAGTCCCTGATACATAGGAAACAATATTCCAATATTCTGTTACTTTCCCCCAGCACACGCAATTTACTTGCAGTCCATCTTTTTGGTTTGTTTTGGTTTTGGTTTCTTGTTTTTCCTTTTCAAAGGGTAAGGCTCAGCCAGTTCTGGCATTTTTTGCACCATTAGTATGCACTTTGATTTTTTTTCTGGTAATAAGGTATTAAGGTATTATGTCTATTATAAGGTAATAACTATTGGTTCCTGTCAATGCCAGTTGAAGTAGGAATAGGATATTGGAGGGAGTGGAGACCAATGGCTATTTGTTAGGCTTTGAGGAATGGCTTAGAATTAGGAGTTGTTCTGCCTCAGGGCAGATTCTTATTTCAACTTCATAGGATGGCTTGGAGTTGGAAGGGACTTAAAACATTGTCTAAGGCAACAGCCCTGCCATGGAGATACACTTTGCGCTAGACCAGTTTGCTCAGAGCCCCATTGAACCTGGCCTTGAACACTAAGGAATGGGACATCCACAACTTCTCTGAGCAACCTGTTCCAGTGCCTTGCCACCCTCAAAGGAAAAATAATTCTTCCTAATAGGTAATCTAAACCTACTTTCCTTCTGTTGAAAGCCATTTCTCTTCATCCTGTCACTACACATCCTGGTAAAAAGTCTCCTGTCTTTCTCTTAGGCTCCCTTTAGGTACTGGAAGGCCAAAATTAGGTCAGTCTTCTCCAGGGTGAAGAATCCCAATTCTGTTATTCTTTCCTCGTAGGAGAAATGTTCCAGCCTTTTGTAACATAGGTAGGGCATCTGTTATCATGTGATCATCATTGTGTCTATTTCTTAATTCACAGGGCTTTTCAGTCATACACCTTTCAACTAAGGAAGAAAGGAAAACACAACTTGAATTGTTAATCTTGTGAATCTTAAACTGTTACTGGGTGCTTCTGTTTGACCACACCTGTGAACCACCATGAACCAGAAGCTGTCTGGACTGAAAAGATTTTTGGCAGTGCCGCTTCCCAATAAAATAGGAGGGATCTTTTACTTCTGCCTCAGGTCTCTGCTTCTATCAGGAGGCAGCATCTGTCTTGTTCAGTTTCTGGTTGAAGTTTTTGTTCAAAAGGTTTTCTGTGCCCACTAATACAAACTCATGTTTCCCTTGAAAAGCATACTTTACTTTTTTGTAGAGTATCTTTCTTCCTTTGGCTGTCTGTCCTGTATCACTCTGAGAAGAAAATAAATCTGTGGATGTTCTAGCCTTCCTCAAACCTGATCTTTTCTGAACAAAACTCTTTCAAAAGTCCTATTTTGAAATAATGGAAAAGTTACCTGAACTGTTTTGATGAAGCAGTGTTTTCTCAGTCTGATGATGCTGAAATCTCTAAAAGTCGCAGTTTCAAGAGTTCATTGTACAACAAATTCAAAGATACTCTGTAGTTCTTATGAGCATGAAGTTTGGAAATGCAATATTCTGAGAAACTTCTGTCTTTCCAGGCTACAGTGAAGGTAGGAAATAACAAAGCATAGGTCCATGGTAGACTTGTTCCTTTTCGTCACTCATCTGTGACAATCAATTAATTTAAAGTATTCTAACTTCCCCTTAAGTTTTCTAAGTTTTCTTTTTCTTCACATATCTTTTCAGTTTTAGTGGATAAATCCAATTTGAAAAATTATAGAATATGGAAATTGTTACTATTACTGTATTTTCAGGGAGAATTTTTTTCTCTGATTACAGGCTGTTACATAAACTTCGATATTGACATCATTAACATCTTCATACCAGTTAACTGTTAAGATGTGTTCATTAAAGAATTGTGCACTCATGTCAGTTAATATAATACTGAAAGTGAAGATAACCTCACTGTCATCTTTTGGTACTTAATTTACTGTGTATCCAAGTTTCTTATGAAGATAATTTATTACTTTGAACGAAAACCATAGCCTCTTATAATTAGATCATTACCTTTTTTCCAACAGTGATATTTGGGAAGAAAAAAATCCTTGCATGTAAAAAAAAGTTGATACTGTCAAATCTTCAAATTAACATTGACCTCAATAAATTTTCAAGTTTAATTAATTTTAAATGGAATTCTAGAACAATTTTCTGTGGATAGCCAAGAAGCAGACTGTTAGCCTGAAAGATCTTTTTCAGAAGCAGTAATTGCTGTTGTAATCATTAAAGACTAATTGTCTCAACATCTGATAATGTATGAATTTAATACATGATTCTAATATAATAAAAGGACTTCCAACTGTAATACATAAAGAAACAACTAAATATTACTTTCACTGATGTTACCCTGTTGTACTGCTGAGATGATCTGGTATCTTCCTAAGATCAGCTAACCTCATTGTTCAGTGGCAAAAACACGTCTGTCTCAAGAGAATGAAGCAATCCCTGCCTCAAGCCACTCCAAAATCCCAATTTATTTTATATATGACCGCTGTGCATAACTGTGAATGAAAAAGGGTTGTGAAAGAACTACAACAAAAGAATAAACCCTTGAGATTTGTTCATATATAGCTAATCTTGTTCAGTGGCAGGTATTACATAGAAATAGATGAGTGCTCAAGAGAAGTCTTAGGGTGTAGTTGTTAAATATACAAGTCATGGTGTCATTTTAAAAGAGAGGTATTTTGAAAATAGAAACAATTTTATTGACCCTGAGAAAAGCATACAACACACAAAAAATTTGTTTCAAGTAACTTTCAGTGGATTAGTTGTTCTTCCAAGTATCAGTTTCAATTTTATTCAACAGAGACTGACATTTTAGATGTCATGCCTCCTAGGCAATATCCAAATTACTTGGTTACTTTATATAAATTTACTTGTATCAGAATTCAACTTGTGATAGTACCTAAGAGGTACCTAAGAGGTTTTTGTGGAGGTGGAGGTTGATTTCTTACCAGTGTTGTCAGCTCTGCAGTTTGAGGAAGGTTAAAGATATATTTTGCACAAGCTGAAATAGAGAACTGCTTGAGGGAACTTAACTGCTTAATCTCTCTTCATAGAGATTAGCTTTTCTTAAAATTTTGGTAAAGTGTTCAGTCATTGGAAGGTTATTGTCCTTGTAAAACTGTCAATCTTTTATAGTATAGAATATGTGATGTACAATGCAATGCAAGGAAACAAAACAGTTATAAAAATAATGGCTTTGAGCTCCTAGAATAAAAATTTGAAGAAAAGTTTTTATAGTTTATTTTTAAGAGATTGTAGTGTTATGTATTTTGGTTTTCTGTCATAAAATACAGGTTTTAAGGAATTGAGGTTTAACGTTTTAAAAATTATGATTTTTATTTTTTTTAAAGCAGAATTGTGCTTTACAATGCTGACACTTCTTCACATTCATACGTATCTAGCTACCTACCTTAGAGCATCCCAGTGTGTAGAGACAGCAGTTGTCTTCAGCACTGTGGCTTGGTTCTCCTCCCCACAGTTTACCCAGCCTGATCATTTACAGCTCCATCTTTCCTGCAGCCTCAATCCCTTGTTTTGGTGCCATTTCCCCCAACTGCCCTGGCAGAGTTTCTGACGTGCCCACCTTGTGGGACCTTCCTATTAAAACTTGCAGTGTGACTTAAAGATAACCTCTATCCCTTCATATGGCAGAGAGGAGGAAGCACAACGCACACATCACACATTTCACTGGAGCTGTCCATGCTGTCAGCCGCTCCAGGGTTTGTGCAGCCCTGGGAAGGGGCTCCAGGCAAGGCTGCTGGCTTAAATCCTCCTCTGCTTTCAGCAACGTGGTAATGGTTGTTGCTTGACAACCCGAAGGAAGTTATCCTACAGTTAGAACAGATGAACTATTAGCTTATAGGAATCTCTGTAGAAAACTTCCACAATTAATGCTTAAGGCTTTTAGCAGTCTAAAACAAGAATTTTCAAGGGTTGTCATTACAAGAGTAAGAATAATATAAGAGAAGTGAACTTCCATTTAGCACCGATGCTGCTGATCACAATTTACCTGCCCTGAGATTTGACCTGCAGCTACTCAGGATCACCACAGCCAGCCCACTGGGGATGGAACAGGCAGGCTGCTGGCCAAGGACAAAGGAATTATTTCAGGTGTCTGATGAACTGTGTGTGAACTGGGATCAATGATTCATTGCCTTTCCCCAAACAAGATCTGAGGGGGAAAAAGGAAAAGTAGGAGGAAGACCTTCAAAAGAAAGGAGTATATGCTTCATACAGCTGGTCTTGAGGTGTGGAGCTCCTTTTCATGGGCCTTTTTAAGTGCTGAGAATGTGTGTGAGCAAGAACACAGTAAGTTCATGTTAGAAATATTTGTGTTGTTTTGCTAAATGCAACGATGGCACAGGAGGGCATCTGAAGGGCAGATTGTTTATGCAAAGCAGGACTAAATCCCTGTAATTTAGTGTTAATCTTTACCCTACATGTCTCCCACCACTCTAGTAGTATTTCTTCTCTTTTTTACTTGCTTTTGCTTACTTTTACTTCCTCTGCTGGTCATCTTTTCCAGAACTGCCTTCCAACTGGACAAACATAATGCTGGGCTGTGAGGGTCTGCAGTCTGACTCTACACTTGTGCTTATGTTTTAACACTGGGTGAGAAATTGTAAATCTTGAAATATTGTCTAAGAGTTCTTGTTTCTATGTTTTGGGACTAGCAGGAATTTTAAGGATGAGTACCTTTTTGATCACTGTGGAAAGTATTATAATTTTCTGTTTTATTTTGAGTAAATAATAGACAGAACAGTAAATAATTTTACCTTTGCAAGGCAAAGGATTGTCCTCAACTGGAGCATCTAACAGATTTTTCATGAAGCCCTTCTGTACATTTTTAGTGCAAACCCAGTGTTAAAATTAATTCAAGATCTGCTTCAGATTCATTCTAGCACTGAAAGCTTTGAAAAATATCATATCCGAGAGAGACATTTTATTTGAACCAGCATAGAATCTGTGTAGTATAAATATTTCAGCAGACAAGAAGAACAAGAGCAAATCTGAAATTATGTTCTTTCTCCTGTGTTTGCCAAAGCATATTTAACTGCACAGAAAATGGTGGATAGCTCTGTGTATCAGATAGCATCAGAAGAAAATCTGACCTGCTTATTCTTAAAATTAATTTGAAACATACTGGCATATTTATTTAAAGTTGTATTTTAGTTCTTACATTGGAGGTTGGTTTAAGTGGCTGGGGTGATGAAATAGCTAGGGGGAAATGAAAAAAAGGGGGGCAGGGGAATGAGGAAAACATCTTTTGTTCTTTCATTTTTGTATGCAAGTAAAAAAGAGTAGTACTACTAGAGGAGTTGGAGACTTCTTGAGCAAAGATTAACTCTACATTACAGGGATTTAGTTTTGGTTTTTTTTTTTTTCAGTGTGTGTGTGTTACTGAGTTTGGTCATGCCACCCTCTGTTCATAGTGTCTGAGCTTCATAATTTGTCACCTGTAAATATTTCTTCTCAAAGGTATTTTGCAGCTTGCTTTCAGGGAGTTTCAGAGATTATGTTTTCAAAAACCTATCAGAAAACAGCTTTGTGGTTTTGATTCTTTTCTCTTAAAGATTATATTGCTGTAGAAAAAAAATTGTGAAGTCTAATTTTTTTTTGTCCTGAATAGTCTTGGAAAAGATCAAATGCTCTGCTAATGAATGGATTAGTGCTTTTTCTCATTGGTTTATGAGTCTCAGATATTTCCCAATGGAAATATATAAATAGATGTTGATAACGAACAAAGGGAAAACATATTTTATTCCAAAAGTACTAATGCTGAAGGGCATGTCAAATACTTCAGGATTTTTATTTTCTTGAGGAGAGAAACTGAAAACCACCAAGGATTTTGACTACAGATTTATAATTTTTTTTAAGTGGTGGGAAGTAATTAAAAGCAGCAAGGACACAATGAGTGATTTCCAAATTCTAAAAGGGTATTAGAAAAATCTGAAGCACTGGGAAGTATAAGAAAATCTGGAGCCTCATGCGTATAGAACCACAAATGCCTATGCATCACCTGGTCCATTTCAAAGTCAAGGAAAATGAAAAAGTTTCATATTAGGAACTGAGCTAGTCAATAGTACTGCAAGAAGAAAAACCACGTATTTTTTATATAATAAAATAAGTAATTTTTACTGCCTTTTTTTCTAATCTCAAATTCTAATTTGAGAGGGTGGATATTGTGAAAATGTGGCAATCAACTGAAATTCTTGCTTTCTCTAGGATTCTGTTGGGACCAGATGCTTATGCTTTTGCTAGAAGGTGCTAGTCAGTGTTTCATTTTAAACACAAATTATATTGCAGAGCTGTGGAATTACAAAAGAAATTATGGGTGAGCACAATTTTTTCTCCTCAGAAGACCTTTTACAAGTTTCAAATCTTAGACTTACAAACACATATTAAATAATCATGAGGCAGTTGACAGGCATCTTGGGAAGATGTCAAGAGGTAAAAGCCTTCATATAATATAGAGAGGTGATATATTATTAAAATCTCATCTATCCTTAGTAGTAAGATAGTATAGTATTATATCCTCATATATTGTTAATAGTAATGCATGTTTTATTGTGGAACTATAACTGAACAACTTTTGAGCCAAACTGAAGCTTGTCCATGCCTCACACACATCCTACACTTTTCTTTTTCAAGAAAAGATTTTTCAAGATTTCTATCTCAAATCTACTACTTCTTTTCTTAGGCCCATAGTAACATTAATACAGAAAATATTTTGTAACCTCATACCTTTTATTACCTTTGTCTTGTTATTATACATCTCACAGTTCTCTTAAATGCAGTTATTCACAGGCGTAAAGCAGGGAAGTATAAAAATCTGGACAGAAAAAGAGGCTAATTTTCCTCATGTTTGTGAACTACTGTACTGTTTTTCTCAGCTTCCAAGAGAGGTTACAACAAGTAGTGGGTCTCTGTTGTCTAGCAGAGAGTTTAATGTAGGTACCAACAGCCACTTATGTCTTTCATTTTTAAAAAATTGGATACAGCACTGTTCATTTGTACAACTTGTCCTTCTGAGGTGGTACAAGAAGAGGAAAACTGTTACGAACTTTGCTCCTTCTGAGCAAAAAGAAGGTTCTATGGCACAATCAAGGATCTACCAGGAGAAAGCAGAGAAGAGAAGCTCTTCTTGATAGGATCATAATTTGCCCAAGTTTATCTGTAGAAAAAAACCAAACCAAACTCAACAACCCTCAAAGTGAGGTTTCACATTTTTCTTCCTATTTTGTATGCAGTTATATGTCTGTTTTTAAAACTTGATGCTAATTTTGGCTGAGCTGACACATATGTGACCCTGCACCAGTTGTTTAATTTCCCTGAGCTTCAGTAAGCTTGGCAGAACAACCAGTCAAGAACATAAGACCACTGGATAAAACAGATGGAAAAGGAAAATAAATTTTACATAAAGCACTGTGTTTTGAGTTATTTGAGGGAAGGATGTGAAGCAAGCAATGGGCTGGATGAGACTCCAAAGAGATCACCTAAACTATCCAGGTAAGTCAATCTTCTCAAAGGAATAATCCCACTGAGTTTTTGATCTGAAGTGCAATCTGTCCATCCATTTTTGTGCATGTGTGGTTCTGCACATTTGTGTCTGTGAGGGAGAGGATGCTCGAGAAGTTCAGACAGGTCAAAGGAGTATTTAAGACCTTGTGGTTACAGTTGTGAATTGCTCTCATGCCATCATAAGAAACATGACAACATGCAGGCAAATGTTTACTTTTGAAGTTTATGTAATCACCTATGTGCATGAATACCTTGAAAGTGTAAAAGAAAAGCGTAAAAGTAAAATAAAGTACATTTCTGCATTGAGTGTACCTTGTGGGGGTTTCTTTGCTTTGGTTTGATTTTTTGTTTTGGTTTTGTGGTTTTGGTGGAGGTGTTTTTTGGTGTGGGCTTTTTTGTTTTGGGGGATTTTTAAATTTGGTTTGTTTTTTCCTAAACTACAAAGGATCTCTCTTCTGTTAAGAAGACTCAGGGCAAGAAACTGCATCTGGAGAAGAAAGCAGGGTAGCTTACTATTAAAGTCAAAGTTTTGGCTAAATGATATGAAATGCATATTACTTAAAAGATGACTCCTAGAACTCTGGAAAGTAGTAAACTTTTTTTGGTTTTCCTTGTAAACTAAATTACTGAATAAGTATCTTCTGGGTCTGTATTTCTTTTATGACTTAAGGAAAAAAATATTAATGACTTAATGACTGGTAACTGAGGCATTCTTTTTTTTTTTTTTTTTTTTTTTTGCATTTTATAAACACAATTAAAACAAATTTAAACCAAAAATATAGACAAGTAGTTCCACTTGATCTTTCTGGCTAGAAAATCAGGAACAATTCACATAATGACAAATGATAAACTAGTAATTGCTTTAAAGCCATTGTAAGTTGACAAACATTGATGTGGCACTGCAGAGTTCAGAGGCTTTTGTTAGTCAGGATTTTGGGGACAATTACATTTCTGTGGGTGTCAGTAGTAACTCATCTTTGTCCTATTCAAGGGAGAAATTTGTTCAGCCACAGGCATCAAACTGTAATGGATGTATTTCTAGGAAATTATTCAAGCCAAATGTTTGTGCCAACTTAACAGAAGCGCTAATTTGTCAGACCATATGAGAAACTACTTGTGTCTGTGCAGTGAGGGTTTGTTTTGGTTTTTTTTAAATAATATTCCAATGCCAATAGATATTGACTTTTTCTAGGGCACCTGAATTTGCTAAGAACTTTAAATATCAAATTAACCTTTTCTTCATATTGCTAGGCTAATTTGTCTCTTAGGTTCTGCCAAGGGTGATTTCTCTAAGTACATTGATAATTATTTTAGTGATGTGGAGGTGAAATGGAATGCAGTAAACAACACACTCACTTGTGTATTTTAAAGTATTAAATTTATGTCTATCATTTTAGTTTTTCCAGATTGCTATACAGAAGAAATTAAAAGTGGTCAAACCCCATAAAAGTATGAGATAGCCTTGTCCCTAATTGAAAGTTTCAAAGTTTTTGATGGAATAGTCAGTAAAGGAGAAATAGTTTAAAGATTTGTAGCTGAATTCATTACTTCACCATGTCATATATTTTGTAGGTTCTTGGAAAGTAATATGGAGAGAATTAGTGTTCTATTCACATTGAAATCAAAATCATGTTGCCTGCAGAGGTGTTAGAATATCACTGAGAATTTTTTCAGATTTCACAGTACAGCCTGTTTTATTTTTTATATAATTTAGCATCTGGAATATGTCTGCAAAGAGGCAGTATTTATGGGCAGGTACTTGGAAAGATTATCAGATCACTACTGATCAGTAGATATATGGAATCACTCTTCAATTTTGGCATTGAAGTATTCATACATAATGTTCTCCAATGGACATCATTAAATTACATATCTATGGAGTGCTTTATACAGCCTTTGTAGTGTACCAAGAGAAATCTCTGTCCAACAGCATGTCACTGCTTTATTTATATATAGAGATGTTTATTTTATTAAAGAAAAGTTGTAATCAAAAATTACAACTCTGTCTTCTGGCTCTTTGATGAAAGTGATACAAGGATTCTTTCAATCCTAGGAGAAGTTCCACAACAGTGGGCCTGCTTTGTGAAGCTGTCCAACAGTTGGCCAAGTAGTGATTCCACAGGTTAGGATGTTAAAGATAAAATATTTTAAAAGCAAAACCTTTCCCTCAACCTTGGCTGCTCTTTGGAGGAAGTTAGGGACATACTTAAAATCAATTTTAAAAGTATGCTAACCGTTCCCAGCTGCTGGCTTAGGAGTCTGGGTTTTGGTACTGACACTTGGTTTTGGCATAGCTAATATCCAAGGGGTATCTCTGAATTCCCAAAAAGAAGGCTGAGCAGGTATCTCCAGCAAGGCAAAGGTGCTGTGGGGTGTGTGTCTCCTTCATTCACCTCTGGATGAAGGAGGTGACCAAAGCCTTGAGGCTGGTCACTATGGAAGGTAATGGTCAGGGGAAGGAGTATTTCTGGAACCATCATTTCACTATAGTAAGAAACTTATCTGATAATCACTTCAATTTTAGTAATACTGTTAAAATGTTAGCAAATTAAAAAATCTTGATGTAATAAGCTTTTGCAAATATTGTAGAGTCTGACATCAGTGTATAATTACCAGTTAGTAGAAAAGGCAAAACAAGAGTATCCAGTTAAATATATTAAGGAAGATCACAGGATCATAGAATTGGGTTGGAAGGCACCTTTAAAGACCATCTAGTCCAAGCCCCCTGCAATGATCAGGAACATCTTCAACAGGTTTCTCAGAGCCTTATCCAACCTGACTTTGAATGTTTTCAAGGATGAGGAATTCTCTCCTGGAAACCTGGTCTAGTGTTTCACCACCCTCAGTGGTGAAATGATATCTCAGTAAATAATATCTTCATTATATCTAATCTAAACTGACATTCCTTCCACTTAAAGCCCTGACCCCATGTGCCATCACAACAGGCCCTGCTAAAAAGTTTGTCTTTTTAATACTTTCCCTTGTAAGGTATTGCAAGGTGCTGTCAGGTCTTCTCAAAGCCTTCTCTCCTCCAGCCCAGACAACTCCAGCTCTCTCAGCCTGTCTTCACAGGAGAGGTGTTGCAGCCCTCTGATAAATTTTGTGGGCTCCTCTGAACCCACAGCAAAAGGTTCATGTCTTTGTTGTGCTGACATCTCCATGATAGATGTTTTTACTAGTCTTGATATATACTCAGTAGATTGCCATTTGTTATGTTTCCTTGTGAGAATGTGATAGTACTGCCTTCCCCATTTGAGTTATTCATTTTGTAGCTTTCAAATGAGCAGTGTCAGGCATGCTCTCTTCTTTACATTAGCTGAGTCGTGAGTTTTCAGAAGGATTAATATATGCTCCTTCAGCTTTCGTGCCTTTGTGCTGTCCCAAGACTCATAAAGCAAGAGGGATTGATAGGTTCAGCATTTTACTCATGTAACATGGAGACATCATTTAGAAAAGTGATTTATGGTGTTGCAGTGATATGGTTCATAAAGGATAATGCCTTTCTACTTTAAATTCACATTCTATTACATAGGAAAGGCTTTGGCATTTGAAAGAAAAGTCAGCTGTGGTATCATCAATTTATAACAGGCTATTTGAATGTGAAATAGAGGGAAACACCCCATCAAACACTTTATTCCTGGTAATGTTAGCTTCCCTGATAGTTAATTAGTCATGGAGGGTGCCATTTGACAATTAGCCGTAGATTTGTGATTGTGATGAAGGATGGTTGGAAGAGAAAATGAGAGAGACAGTAACCTATACAGCATTTCTGTATGTGTAGAAGAGGTAATTTACTCAAGGACAAGCCTTTAATTCTTCTGTCTTGACATGTTAAGATGACACAAAATGGGAAGGTTGAGACAGGCTTACCTAGCTTATTCCCACTTCAATATTCAGCAGCAATAATGAGATTAGAATATATTTTCTTGTTATCAGCTGACCTGATACTTCTCAGTACACAGTAGAATGAGAGCTATTATAGCGGTCCCCAGATATTTGAGTCTATTCCCATTCTCCTTTCATCTTCCACATTTTTTTTTTTATTACTAGTTCTGATTTAAATCACAGCTCAGTTCCTTGCTCTCAGTTCAAAACCAGATCCTACCCATCGGCTTGGCTGTTTGTTGATTTTGGGAGCTACTCTGCCTGTGGCCACTTCTCCTTGCCTTGTGATCACAGGAAGCAAGCAAGAACCTGCTGATGCAGCAATAGCACAACCAGTGCTCTCTGGGGAGTTTTTCTTCTTCTTTTTGAAAGTGAACAAACATAACTAAAAAACCCATGGTTTTGGTACTGCGCTGGCATGGGCTGTGGCAGGAAGAGAAGTACCACCAGGCAGGAAGTTGGTTGGAATGACAGCAAAGAGGGCTTTGTAGATTTTTTAGCAACATACATCAGTTCTTCATCTCCTGTGCACAGAAGCAGAATAGCAGGCTCAGGGGACACATCTAAATCATTGTAAAGGGCAATTGGGACCAGTCCTGTGTTCAGTGGCTGAACAAAACAACACCTCTCTTGCTACATACAAGGAAAAATAAGAATAAAACTTCCTTTACATCAAAGAGATTAACCCTGTCTTCATTATCCTTCTTCCCTTAATAATTAAATTATCTGAATGCTGACAGGGTGAAGTATGGGACTATTCTAATTATTTATTGGCATCATACAGAAAAGATTTGTCAAAGACACAGCATAAATTTCTGTGTATTCTTAAATTTTCCCCATAAATTTGACTATATGCAAATATCAAAATGTAGGAGAAACAAAAAGAAAGAAAAAACTTTGGTACAGCCTTTTAAGGAGGGGTATGAAGTTAGGACAACAGCTTTTTGACTTGATGAGGTTCAGAGCAGGAAAGTGGCATAGAAGGTTTTGGTAACTCTTCTATTTGCCCAGCAGAATTGATTCACACTTAAGAAATGTCATTATTACTGTTTGGATCACTTTTTCCAGATGCTTTCACAAGTGGGCCTTTAGCTAACCCTGAATTTATGTGGTTTTCTCTCTTTCTCTGAAGTCCTTAATAAAAACATCAATACATAGGATCTTAAAATGACCTTGTTGGTAGCCTGCAGTGATTGTGTACATAAAATCTTCAAATCTACACTGCTTCCTAATTATTCATTATAATTCATAACTGCACCCATCAGAGACTGTGGTTTGTGTTTCTTAGGGCCCTTATATAGGCTTTATTCACAGGCAATATGGAAAGACAAGAGGACTGCAAAACTGAAAGAAAAGTAGTTCACATGAGTTACTGTAGCTTTGTTTACTGCTGCTGCTACTTTTTTTTAAGCAAAGAAGATTTTTCTATGAAAATTCCAAGAAAGAAGATTGTTTCACTTCCATCTCTTTTGAATATTGTTTCCATAGTTGCATTTTTTGCTCTTTTCTCCCTTTACCTCTTCTCTACCTGTCCCTTCAACCAGTGACAGGTGCTGTCATAAACCTGTCTCCAGTTATTGGTGACATGAGAACAGAAAATGTCTTTATATGGCAGCAGTCTTGGTAGCTATAGCTAACCACTTTATCTTTTTTATAAAAAACATTTTTTTTATGCTTTATCTTTTTACTAGTAACTGCAGTGGTATTCAGTACTCTGCAAAATGGATTATTTCTTTCAGATACTTTCAGAGTTGCCTCAAACCTGTGGTATCCAAATCATGGGGTCACTCAGGCCTTGTCTGTCTTCTAGGGGCGTGATGTACCACAGCTACGAATTTCCTCAGAAATAATCAGAGCTATGAAATTATCTAAATGAGTAAGAATTTGCAGTATTGAGATCAAATTTATAATTTGCTTTTGGATGAAAATGTTGTTGCTCAGTTTGGATCCCAGTGATGCCAGGGTCAGAGAAGATGAAGGCTCTGGGAGATGAAGGCAGTGCTGTGCCATTCTTGTGCCTGTGAGCTTGGAAACCAAATCTCCTTTGAGAACCAACTGTAATTAACACTCAGATTTCTGGGTGGAGGATTTTGGTGCCCAAGAGAAAAGCACAGATAATGCAAACCTATGTAAATGAAGTCTAGAAATATGGGATCTGTGCAAAGCCCATGCATCCCACTTCCATGTACATAAAATGTTACTGCTTTCAGTCCTGAGATGACCTGTGTTAAATTTAACTTGAATCACTGAGAATGTCTGCCTCCAGAGATATAAACATGGGCAGGTTTCCACTGCAGCAAGGTGAATCTGAGAGGCTGTCTTGGTTTGGAAAGTCAGGGGAAACTGGAGTTTCCCTTGGAATGGAGAATGTACAACCCCCTCCCTCCAAATTATTATAATTTTGCAATTAGGGGCTTTCAGGCAAAAATATGGGACTAGGAATAACAGTTCTTTACTAGGAATATTAAAAATACAAATGCAGTAATACAAAAAAAACCAAACAAGCAAGCAAACAAACAAAACTCCTAGAAAACCCTGATAGAGTCAGGAATACAACCTGACAGCCTGTCAGCCAGGGTGTTTGAAGTAGCCCAAATAAGTCCTCCTGGAGTGACAGATGTGGTTCTGTTGGAGTAGAGATGATCCTGTAGACAGGCTCAGTGGCGGCTAGATGAATCCATTCTTCCTCTGAGAATCCAGTGGAAAAGTGGATGCCTGGTGTTCCTACATGTCAGTTTTTATCTTGGTAGGAATGGCTGGCTTCCCCCACACTGGGTAGAGCATCTCACAATGGGATGATGTCATTTGTGATGTCATTGCTGAGCCTTAATGGCCCATTAACAGAAGATATCCCCCGAGGGTGGACAAAATGGTGAGAGATAAGAAACACTGCCCCACCTGGTTTTAACAGCTGGTCTATTGTCAGAAGGCATCCACCCTCCTCCCCCCTGGAGTTACAAGAGATAAAGAAAAAATAGAATACACTTTATACACTTTTTTTTTTTTTTTTTTTTTTTTTGGTTACATGACCCAAGACAGAGGCATTCTATGATTTTTCAGACATGTGATATGATGGATTACTGAATGCCAGTAAAAATCCTGTAAGTGTCCAGAGTCCTCAAATCCCACATAGAACAAGAAGAGGACACATCTGAGGAAACCAAAGTAGCCTTGTATCTTCTAAATTAAAGTGAAAATCATGACATTTCATTGTAAACATGGCCTCATAACTGAAAGCAGGATCTTGTCCAGAAGGTTTAAGGAAATTAAACCACTTGAAAGCTCTAGTCCCATGCTTTAGGTCACTTTTTGAGTCTTAAACTTATAAGCAAAATGTCCATGCGTGAAAATTAACGACTAAGAGCTCAGCAAAAGTCAAATGAAACCTCTTAATCTTTAATTTAAAAAATGGTGCTAAACAAAAGGGCAAAACTTTCAGGTGTCCTCCAAGCAGAAATTAAATTTCAAGTGCCTTGTTTTTGATCCCATTGTGTTGTGGATTACTGAGCCTAAATCTTGACTTACAAAATAAAGCACCTGCTAATTACTTCTGAGAAGCATGTTATACACAGTCCTTGTTAAACCATGGAGCCTTAAGACAAGACATATGCATCTGGTGAGAAGGCCTAGGGAGAATAGTTTTCAGTAATAGCCATTTTTCTGAATTCATGAGCAATTGGTAGTAAAACTTGGAGTTTATTTTTTTAAATTAAAATATATCTAAGGTAAAAACACAGCTAACTTTTTGGTGTGTACTTAACTAAAGGTTATTTTACAACAACAACAAAAAATTATCCTCTCTTTTGTTTGCCTCTCCTGCAATTATTCTTTGAAAACCTTATTTCTAGAAGGAAATATACAGTTCAGAAAATGATATGCCTAACACCCAGTCAGTGGAATTTCACAATGGTGCCCCAGATGGATATGGCTATACTAGTCCTTTTATATTTGTATGGAGACCTCAAATTCAACCTACCCTTTTAAACTTATATTTTACTCTTATAAATAAATCTTTTAAAGATTAGCTTCTCTGAAAAATTAACTGTTATATTTTTCAGCATATGCCTGAATAAAATCTTTGCTGACATAAATTTGCAGAAAGGATGTTACCTCAGCAGAGGGGCAGAAAACAGATGGTACAAGAGTTCTGGCTATATTTTCAGGAATTTTAAATCTGGCATGTAGTTTTATCTGAAAAACAGCGTGGCAGAGGGGAAGAAATTCAGAACATAAAAATATTTTATGTCATTCTTCTCCAAATGAAAATTTCCACTATCCTATTTTGAAACTTAGTTTGGTACTATTTTGAAAATAGGGTGAATAGCACATTTGATGAAATGTTTTGAGAAGTAATATTTTTTCCATCATGTTGAAGTAATAAGGATGAACAGGTGCTTTCGACTGATGTGAAATGAAATGGAGTGATCAAGAGTATTCATTATTGATGAATAAAGATTACTTTTGCTGTACAAGTAATTGGTATTTTCAGAAAGCCTCTGGCTAAGTTGTTTGGTAATTAAGAGCAGAATTCGGAGACAATGGCAACTTCCTTTGCTATCTCTTCTTCTAATTTCTTTGGATGATCCCTCCAGAATTACTGAGGATTTTTTTGAGGGTTACTAACACAGAAGAATTATAACTGATGTAGCTATGTCTCTCATATTTACTGCATTTTGTCATGGATCTTCATAAGTACTTCATTGCTCCATGCCTTTACAAGATCTACCTTGGATATAATGGTTTTCATATTAGTTGCTGTATCTACTAATTAAGTGTTGTAGAGCCTACAAAACTGTTATCACAGATAACCTATCTCTTTTTTAATATTCATACACACAGAGTATGTATTCTGTGGTTCTTCACACATTATTTTGAATACTTGATATTTAGAACACATCCTATCTGAGCAATTGGTTCTCCATTTTTCAGGTGCAAAAGAAAGTTTTAGAATTCTCTAGGATTCATGGGTTCATTTATCTACACGGTTCACTGCTACACCTATTCTCATACTTCTATTTATAATGCAATAAAGTAAGTCATTGTCACTGAAAATGCAGTGACAGAGTAGTAATGGATCACTAATTCTGTAGCTTTCATGTCATTAAACTATGTGTAACTGAGCCGTGCAGAGAGTTAGGGGTGGAGTAGAACCTGGCACATATTCAGGAAAATGCATTTCCTTTTTCAGAGTGAAGTGCTGGATGGCTTCACTCATATTATTGCTGAGGGGACCCGCCTAGCTGATGGGAGCACTGCAAGCCCTGAACCATCAGGGGAAGAGCTAGGGTGTGGAGGAAGCTGGTCTGGAGATTTGTCAATGCCTCCATCTAAATACCCCATGAAATAATTGTCACGGTACTTGATTAAGAAACAATGGTACCACTTTATATTTTCCACCAAATATCGCAAACCCCTGGCAAATACCATTAGATTCAAGCATTCACTAATAAGAACAAATAGTATTTAATAAAAGGGGAACATGCAGTGAAAGAAGTAATCCTATTTTCTATTGTTAAGTCACTTTTCAGATTTCTCAATAAAGTTGTGATAGCATTTTTGCACAGATTTTAACCAAGTAAAAGGCTCAAGAGAGCCCTGGTTAATATTATATAGGAAATCTACTGCAAAACTGGGAACAGAACCCAGATCGGAGGTGATGACACTTTTGACTACCAGGGAGATCATAAGAGCTTGCAGAAAGCTTCACTACTTCAGCTGTGTCTGGTTTTGTAGAATGAATAGTGTGGCATCATATGAATGATTAGTGTGGGTCTCGTCGTTCTCGGATGATTCATTCCCTCACACATCTGGGAATTGGAATGTCCAGCAACTCCTGCCCTGGGACAGTCTGTGCCAATGCAATCATATGCTCTCACCAGTCACAGGCAGGGAAAGAGCCATAATTGCCCTTTTTTTTTTATTTGGGCATGTCATTCTGGTTTCAGAGGGATCGACGGGACAAAGTCTGTCAGACAGCTGCTTGCTGGTCGTGTCCTTTGGGGGTCAGTTCTGAGGCTGATTCTGTGTAACACGGTCTTAATGAACTGAATGATGAGGCAGGGAAGATATTTGCTGTGCTCTCAGCAGAGGATAGTGGGCAGGGGCTGCTCTTCAGAAGGATCTTTGTGGCCTGGAAAAATGCAGGTACTGCGAGAAGTCAAACATGACCAGGTACAGTCCTGCATGTGAGGTGGAATAACCCTGTGCACAGATACAGTTCACAGGGGAGTATCTGGAATCCAGCTTCAGAGGAAAGGCCCTGGGAATCATGGTGAGCAACAAACTGACTATCAGCCAGCAGTGTGCCTTTACACTGAAGAAGGCCATCTGCACCCTGGGCTGTATTAGCATGACTGCAGCCAGCAAACGAAGGCAGGTGTCTCTTCCCCTGTGCAGAGTGCTTGTGAAATCAATTCTGAAGTACTGAATCCCATTTTGGACTCACCAGTGAGATTACTCAAGGGTCTGGAGCACAATGTGTATGAGGAAAAGATAAGAGGATTGGGCTTGAACAAATCGAGCTTTTAGCTGAGAGCTCTGAGAAGAAAACACTGAGACATAACACTGTTATTGCTGTCTGGAGCTGCCTAGTGGGACACTGTAGAAGATGGAGTGAGACTCCTCTTGGAGACACATGGTTTTGAGATGAGACACATGAGTTGGTAGGTGAGAACTTTCTTCTAGGTGTGATGACTGTCAGATATAAATCTGTGTAAGAAATAGAGATATTAATTTTTAATCTTGAGGATGGTCAAACACTGGAACAAGTTGCCCAAAGCATCTTTAGAAGTTCCATTAGTTCAGAGATTGATTCAGCTAGACAAGAATTTGAGGTCCACATGAAGGGGACCTTTTTAGAGCAAGAAGTTGAACTAGATGACTTTGAGAGGTCTCTTCCAGACTGAATGATTCTGTGAATCTTTCTAGTTTTGTGTAGTCTGTTGTCATGAACACCACTGTACCATTATAAGTTTTGCCACAGTATGCAGGAAGCTGCTTATTCTGTAAGTTATTGGTTTGCACATTAAAAATGAGAGTTGTATGGTAACTGAGCAATTATGACCACAGAGTACAGCTCTATTTTCTGTAAGGCTGACAGACCTTCCGAGGTTATTTTAAATTGCTGTCCATTGAAGAAAAAAAACTTGAAAAAACAAATTATTGATTACACTGCAGAGCTGCCTGATGGCAGAAGACACCGATCCCATTTACTTTCCTCCCTCCCTGATGTCATTTGTACTATATCAGTTTTCATTACAGGAGTTCCTATTTTTACAGTCATGACGGCTTTCCTGCAAGGTTTCTCATGCTCGTTTGATTCTGTCCTCTTGAACTGATGAAATGACCTCAGTGCCCCAAAGCACATCATTCTTCTGTTCACATCAGTGGATTTTCTTCCTGTCTCCACCCATTCATGGTTTTGTGGCTGTCTTCTATAAATGGCTGGCTTTGTGGTACTCACTCCAGGATGCTGCAGCTTCCCAGCTTCATTTGTCATTTGCATTCAAGATATATAAAGCAGGCTACACTTCAAATTTTACAGTTTAACACTTGTACCTGCCACTTCCTGGTTCTCTGGTTGTGAATCACATATATTGAAAATAAATCGTTGCACATTTGAGTTTCTTCATTGTTTCAAAAATGTTTGATCTGTGTTATCACAGCAGACACAGCTCTGCCTTTACAAGACAGGAAGCAAGAAATATTAAACAAATGAGAGGGACAAAAGTAGCAGCTCCACTGAGGCAGCAGGAATAACTTACGGATTGCAGCAGAAACTACAAGATGGACTAACAGACTCAGTATATTCATCAAATAGCTGATAGGTTTATGCTCAACTCCTCAGTGCATGAGAGATGTGTCTGTAAGAACTGGTGCAATACATTCACGTGTATCTAAGTCCAAACAGAACACTCATCTGTGAAAACATGTTCCAACTGTCCTCATGCCACAGGGAGTGAGAGGCTGAAAGCATCCAGTGGGAAAGTCAAGTCTTCTGAATGTTTCGCAGTTTATTTCTGACTTCCCTGTAGCTGGCAAAATTAAATTTCTTCTTGAGCTACATTTAATATTGTCACAGTAAAATAAAGTCAGGCTCAGGTCTAGTTAGGTGTCCTTGGACTACTGCTATGGGGTTGTCTAGGCAGGGAGAACAATGTTTTACACTGTGGTAGGTAAATGGTGCATTGATGTGTAACAACATGATAGCTTGGGGGTAGATAACCTTAGGTTTGGCTAGAAGAAAATAGCTCTAAAGCTAGAGTCATACTTAGTGTGGTGACACACTTTTTAAGTACAACCTACATTTTCACCCAATAAGGGTAGCTAATGAATGTAGAAAACCTGCAAATCTGTTCAGTGTGGAAATACAGCACCAGGACTGTGCATAGGATTAGGAGAAGGGTGTGTCCTTTCTTTGTTCTATTATGCAAACCAGACAATACATTCAGTAATCCAATCTAATCAGACTCTCACAATCAGGTGCTGGCATACAACTATAGCAAATATTTCCTGAATCCTTAGCCAGCCACATTTACAGCAATTGGGAAAAAATATGACATGGTAACCCCTTCATTGCCTGTGTCCATCACATAAGAGGCAGCAGTCATAGGGACTCTGATCTGACAGGCCACAGCTACTTACCATGGCAGAAGAGAAATTGCTGCTTATAGTTTTACTTCTGCCAAGGTTTCTCCACAGCCTCCCAGGGGCAGGTCTGTTCCCACACTGCAGCCTGGTGAGATGCACCCTAAGTCACCACCAGAGCCCTCTGAATGTTCCTTTTTAAGGTTTGTTGACAATGGATCTTCCTCTGGGAGCCATGAGGATGTTTATTAGGCATGTGCAGGTACCTGATCTGTCTCGTTGACAGCTGCAAACCAGTCTTCTAAATTACAAGCAAATCAAGGCTTTTAGCAAATGTGTTCAAAGATTAACTGAAGATTCATGTGAGTTTTCTACAACTGCTAGAAATATCATCCAATAATGTAATATCACAGCTTTGCAGAACAGGCTGTTAAAATGCCATGGCATGGGCAGAGACAAATTAATTAATAAATGAACAAAACCACTTGCAATGTAGAAAGCTCTACTAATGTTAAAAATAATGTCAAAATGTAACTGTGAAATGTAACAGCATTTATTGATTCACTTTTTAAGTGATTAAAGACAGCATTCAGGAACACAAAGAAAATTCATGTTTCAGTGAATGACAGACATTACAGTATCTGTGCAAGGAGTGATCAGAACAGCAAAATGGTCCCTATGTCAGAGCCTTCAAACAGTAGAGGTGAAAAATTTTCATGCCTGTTACATGAAAAAATCCATTTCAGAAATTAAGTTCTGGATGCAGCTATGATGCATCTTAAATGGATTCTATTTCCTAGGAAGGTCTTTTCTACCCTCAAATCACTGACATGTAGATTTACTACCACTACCTTTTCTATTCCTGAGAGATTCCCAGTCCCAGCTGCTTCCCTCAACATTTCTTTGATGATTGGAGCCAGTTAAAAGGGATAAACAATACTCATGACCCTCTGCAAGTAAAATTATCTCAGGCTTCTGACATTAAATCTAAAATTCTTGCAGGAAAGTGTGTGTGGGTGTGCAGGCTAGAGATTAAGTGAAATAATTCTTGCCAGCTTCTGTTGAGCAAATTAAAGTAATAAATACATTTAATTAAATGAATATGTTCAAGGATATTAACTCCTTACAGAAACTGTATTGACAAAGCAGGTTAAATTAATTATTTGAAATAGTTCTGTATTTTCTTATATATAAAAAAGCTTATATAAAAGCTAGCAACAATAAGGACTAAAAAAAAGATTTAAGAGGGTACTTCCAGTCCTTGACTGCTGGAAAAAGTTCTCCATTAACTTCAAGAACATTTAATCAGAGAGCAATTTATGCCTTTTTTATCCTCAGTTGCAATTTTTCTTAATTTTCAGTTTCAGCATGTCTCCTTCTGGGTGAACGTCTTGTCTGTTTTCACCAGTTTAGCCATGGCACTAAAGCTGTGGGAGCCCCTGCTGCTTTAGATGCAGCCTGAACTGGTGGCTGAGGATATTGTTTCACACGTGAGAACACTCTTTATATAACTGTGCCTCACTGCCTCTGGCAGGCTAGAGCCACAAGGAATAAAACTGTTCACAGGTTGCAAGTGGTTTTTATTCTTTTAAATCTCCAGGTGTGATGGTCTAATGAGACACCTGAATTCAGGGTAGATTTAGCAAGTTGGAGGAGGATGAAAGTTGCACTGGAATAGGTATAATTTAGGTGCATTATCCTGAAGCTCTCAGACAGTCAAAGCAAGAGTTCTTTGATTCAAAAATCAAACAGCACTCCTTACAAGACCATCATGTGTGAACAGTAGTTCAAGCGAAAGAGGCTACCTTCTAGGTAAGATGTACTAATCTTGTGGAATCCTGTGTTTTTTGAGAGGTCTGGCAACTGGTATAAGTTTTCCCATTGTTTCATTTTCTCTTCATTTCTGTTAAGGTCTTTAGTTTTCAAACATGTGACCTTTCCCTCTTTAATTCTTTTTCATCATTTATTTTGAAAATCTGAAATGCTCCCTAATTATTTAATGAGGTTTACATTAATAATTTCAATTTCAAACTTCTCACAGTATGTCTTAATTTTTTTTTTTGTTCTGGCAGACAGTCAAGGGTTTTGCTCCCCAGTCATTAAGACTGACTTCTAAACCTGGTTCTAATCAGAAGGATCTAAAAGTACTTCTGAGGCTGGGGCTACACAGACATATTGACTCCTTGTTTTTATGAGAACGAATTAAGTTTCAGAATCTGGAGGGTCTATACCACACAGACATAACTGGGGAAACGTGTATGAACCTAAATGTGGCCTCTTATACCACACTGCTCACAAGTGAGACCCCAGTCAGGATTGTCTTGGGCTGTTTTTTTGTTTGAGTTTTTTTGGGCATTGGGTGGGGTGGCTACATTTCTGTTTGGTTGGCTGTTTTTTTAGGTTTGGTGGTTTTGGGGTCTTTTTAACGAAAGTTTCTCTTTCAGGCTACCTGTCTTAATTTTCTCAAGGTATCTCTGTCTTATTTTTCTCTAAGGCAGCTATGGGTGACTCATGTGGGCTGGATCAGCATCACCCTATGGTTTGTAAGTATTTTCAGTGATGAGGCTGCATTTGTGACAGAGTTTATTGGTGGAGATCCAGCAGATAATTACTGGCCAGATTTTAGTTTAAAAAGCAAAATGAAATTAATGAGTCTTGCTGCTTTCACCCTGCCTTAGAGATAAAAGGTTTTAACAAACTGGATGAAGTCCATACAATTATTTTGCTTAGCATGTCCAGAACTGTATGTGTTACTAACCAGGTAAGGACAATTATCCTTGTTGCTGTGTCATTTGCATATCATTCTTATACATATATCCAGCCCTGGAAGAAATAATCAGATAAATACATATAGATATGCATCCTGGAAACAAAATTATGTAGCTTACTATTTAATTTAATAGACTGCATAATAAATTGTTTCCATCTGGGATAAAGGAGTTCTGGTTTATTTTACTTTTAATTGAATTACAGAAATAATACCACTTATGTTTTTATTTCATCCTACAAACTTAAAAAAAATCTAAGAACTAACAGAATATTGGATAAATAGAAACTTAACTGTTTGAGATTGAACTGAGATGTAAGTGGGAAAAACTGGTGCTCAAAGGGAAGCAGACTAAAGAGATGGTGCATTGTACCTTTCCTTAGCAGGCTTATGTAGATAGTGACAAGCAGAAAGGGGATTAAGGGATCCATTTGGAATCCCACTTGTTTATGACAGGGAGCAAAAGAAATGGTGGTTACAGCCAGGCCTACTGCATATGGAGAGTTTGTTCTCTCTTTCAGTTTTGCAGTTGTCCTACAGAAGTGCTTAGAGCATGCCTTTTATCCATGGAAAAGTACTGGAATGAGAAAAAAGGGTGATTGGAATTTCTGGATTTCCTCATGTGTGGATGCATACAACTACATTATTCTGTTGATGCTAAGTATATATTTTCACTGTTCCCAATGCAGATTATACTGAGGAGGTGCCAGCATTATTAATGTTGATGCTACCAGTACTACTCAACAAAGCATTGCAAACCCCTAATGCTATTGCTCCTGTGCAGCATACCCTTCTTCCCTTTTCTTCACCATCAGTTGCTGCTGGAGTAGCAGCTTGGAGGAGGGAATTGTGTTTGTCCTCTCCTTGGTTATCCCACTTCTAAGCCTTCTTAAGAAAATCCTGGAGCAGAGTGGAGCAGAACTACAGCACCTGTGGGGCTCTTGGGAGCCTGCTAATCCTGTTGTGGGACTGGGCAATAGAAAGGACTGTTACAGGGTAAGAGGTCCCAAAAACCTTAAACGGAGACAATTTTTAGCTCTTTTAATTCCTGGCTAATGGGGGCAGAATGAGAAGGGCAGGTTGGAAGAAATGAGGAAGAAAGAAGACCTGTGTTCTCACAAACATCAGCTGTGAAAAGATATGTAAAGTATCATTATATATTCTGTTATCAGTATTATGAGAAATATGTGAGTTTTTGTCCATCAATGCACCTTAGTTACAGACTATGTTTAGTTTTGAAGCACACTGTGTTCACATATTCTGTATCCTTCTGTATATAAGAAATACCAGATTTCATTACATGTTCCCATCTAGCTTGGTGACACCAAAATTTTGTGACTTTGTTTTGAGCAGACTGAAATGATGACTGAGTTGTGAATAGCAACTTCCCAGCTGCTGCTGGTCTCTTTGGGCTCATTTCAATCTGTTCAATTGACTTTAGACAAGAAAACCAGTCTGATACAAATCTATGTGAATATGACACGTGAGAATATGATACAAACACCAGTAAGTAATGGCAGCTTTAGAAACACAGAATATTTTCGATACAGCTTTAGAGACCTAAATCTCTTTTTCCACAGAAAGTTACAAACCTACAGAAGACTAGTCCAATCTAACTTGAATGCCTTTCATTCTTAAAAGCAACTATCAAGGAACTCCCGACAGGGACTTTAGTTCCACAAGACTTACGGAACTGGACTCTTTCTTCATACAGTGAATTGGACAGATATTCTTGCAAGTGTGTGACTATACCCCTCAGGACCTGACCTATAGACTATAAATGTCACTTCCAAACTTTATTGCAGCAGGGAAGAGAAATGACTTCAATATTTTAAAAAGGCTTCTTAGTGAATTCCATCTGCTGCTAGCAAATCATGATAAAAATGGCCAGAACAGCCAAAGCAGTCTTCTTCCACACACCCAGAGAAGTCAGATCATACATATTCATATAACCCTCATGCCCATTATTAGTACATCCCACCTAGCGCTCTCCTTTCCCCAGGAAAGCATTGCTCCCGTTTCAGCAGGTGGTGTGCCAGGGGTAACAGGGTAGATGACAAAGGGGTAAATCCTAAACCTGTCTTTACCTGTCTCTGAAGGGTTTTGTGTACTATCTGAATTTTGGGCAGCTGGTGGTTCTTGCATAGCTTTGAAACAGCTTTGTCTTGTTAATAATCTCATTTTTGCTTCTTTCTCTGCTCTAGCACCAGGCCAGAGAGCTAATCCCCAGCCCAGCTGTGAGCACTGCTTTCACAGTACCATGTGGTGCTTGTTCAAGTTCAATGGACACTTTCCATGTTTGCTGGGTGAAGGCACTAGTTTACAGTTAGAAGTTTATTTTCCTCTCCACTTTTTAAGAAGCCATGCAAACTGGCAAAATCATAAGGACTTGCTAGTTTCAGTGTCAAGTCGGTGGCTCTAAAGACTATATACTCCACTCCAAGAGAAAAGAGCATTGCAGCAGCAAGGACAGGTGACTCTAAGATAATTAAGACATAGGTGATTTTCTTTTTTTTGGAATGCCAAGAAAAAGATCTTAATGGTAAAACCAGAAAAAACCCATCTTGGCCTCTTTCACAAGAAATTATATTTTGAAATATTTCTCTTTTTCTGAATTCCAAAATAATGTACAAGTTCTAAAACCACACTGGTGATTAGACAGGACTTATTTAGATATTTGATAGTTATTTTTCAATTTGATTCTTGTGGATGAGTTTTTATGTTAACAGTAAAACAATATCTTAACTTTGTCTTCTTCATTTACATCAGTTTAGGCTTTGGCCTAATTTTAGTATTAAAGAGCTTCCAAAACTAAAATTGCTGGGAGAAATAAAGCTCTATTTTCACTTCCCCCCAAAACTCTTTCTGCATTTTTCTGCCTCCTCTGTACTTCCTACTCACCAAGAGCCTACAACTAATAAAAAACCTTTATTTTTAAGTTGGCTACATAAATGTAAATGTGAATTAATGAGAAACAGTGCTAAATGCACTACAGTAAATCAGAACTTAAGAAACTTCTGTGCCATTATTTACCTAGCTTCCTTGTTCTCCTAAATGTAAATATAATTTGTATTTTTTTTAATTCAGGATTTCGCTGACCAAATTTGATCAAACATGTCTGGCCTGTTGTGTTTTGGGATGAAATTCTAATCTGGATCTGACGTTTTCGCACAGAAAATCAGATGAAGGCACTGATAGCAGGCAAAACAATCCTGTTGGTTTGCCATCAGCACCCCCTCGCGGTGAAATTCATTATTTTCTTATCAGAAGTCATTTCATGGATTTGTTCACATGGATTAGAAGATCAAAATTCTGGTAATGCCTTACAACATCTACAATCGGAGGAAAAATATTTACAGTCCCTGCCTGCTAAATTTTAAGAATAAATTTAGGGCACGAAAAAGACGAGGGGAGGGACAACTCCCCCATTTTTTGAATCAGGGAAGCTTGTAGCAAAATTAAAATATAAAGATGGGAAGACAAAAGTTTTTCATTCTCTGACATGAAGCCCTTATTATTATTTTTTTCTTCCTGGCATTGAAGCTGAATGTTACATACAAAAAAAAAGGGCCTAAACTGAAAGTGTGTTTAATATGATCTTTTAAAAAAGTATGTTGAGATTGTGCTGCTATTTATGTTTTACTTCATTTAAATTTTAGAATAATTAAACATTATGTCTAACACAACTGATAAATAAATCTCATTAGACAACACATAAAAGCACTTAAATAGCAGACTTGCTTGATACAAGAGGCTGAATTCCACCATTTTTCACTGATATTCAGGCTTTTCTGCTGAACTTAGTTACTTTTAATCAGAATAGATTTGTATATTGCAAGCAGAGAGTACATGCTTAAAGCTACAATGTCATTTAGGCAGTCTAAAAGCATAACCAGTTGGTATAAATCTCTGTTTTTTCACTCTGACAAAGTGAAGATGTCAAAAGTAAGAGAATTCTATTAATTAGGGGGAATGAAAATGGGGATACAAACACTTAAGTTTCTATTGCTACTATGTATGTCATATTGTGGTTTGGAAGGGTGTATACAACCAACTACTTCTATTCTTCTCTCTATTAAAAGACCTGGGGTTGTTTGCAGCAGCTTTAGTGGCCACTGGAGTACCTGTGTTCCCTGACACATCCAATTTTCATGTATGTAATGGTTTCATAGACTTCCCACAGAGAATTAGGGGCATATATGGGTAAAACTACTCATTTCAGTGTCCTGTGAAGTCTCATACCTGACATAGGGTAAATCTCAAAAGAGCAGTGAAACATCAGCAAGGGTGTACCCTGCATTCTCATTATAGTCTCAAAAGTCTGCGTACCTCACTTCATACCCTGTGTTTGCTTTCCCTACTTACTATAAGAAAACTATTTTAAACATTACTGAAGTGATGGCCAGAGTTGAAGTGGTGTGTATAAGAGGTTTCAGACTAGTGTAGAAGAGACTGAATTTGCAAGTACTGTGTTTGGGATTCTGAACAGCTTCTGTTTCTTTCCTCTTTGCTGACATCTCCTCTGGGAATGAAATCTTCAGATTTTGTTAGCTTCAGTACGGTGTGGCACACCTAAACATTTCCTGGAGTTGAGTAAGTGCCAGCTTCTTCTAGTAACATCTGTTTCTGGGTTCAGATGGATTGACAATCTTATTCAGTGCTGTCGTGCTACTTTATTTGAGTATCTTTTAAAGATTTTTTTTATTTCCCTTCTTATTAGGAGTAGATCAAAATCTACCATCCCTAAAATGGTAAGAAGGCATCTCAGAGCATGTATATGCCAGTGTGAAAATGGAGGCAAATGTCACTAAAAACTTAATGAAGAAAAAGGATAACATGGGAAGGAGAAATTTCTATTACAACTTTTGACACAGGTCTCATCTGTTGGTTGATTAATACTGTGCAACATACCTTTAAGACACTAAAAGATTGGCTATATCTCCTATTCCTTTTATTTTGGACAGCACAAGGCAGACTCAGTTTGTCATATTTAACATTCACTCCCCTTTTACTCACTCAGCACTCCCAGTCATTGGATTAGGAATGTTAGATGCTACATCCCTAACCTCTCTTAGTTTTGTCTGGTACTATGGTCCATGAATCAGTCTAACTCTTTTTTTTTGTGTTTGATGATATAATTTCCTTTCTATGTCTTCCGGTCTTTCATAAGTTTAATGCTCATTGGGTGAAGAAATATTTTATTCGTTTTCAGTAAGCTTTCTACTAGAGTTTTTTAGTTCTCTAATTGCAGGGTTTTGTGAAGCACAGTTTTATCTTCAGGTCTTCCATTGCCTTCATGACTCCTTCAGACCTCTTTAGTCCCATACTGAAGCCTCTCAGCCTTTCACATCTCTTCTAAGGCAGTTCTCTAGCCCCTTGATTATCTAGCTGCCCTTCTCTGTACCTTCTCTAGTTCCATCTCCTTCCTCAGATGCAGAAATCAGAACTAGGCATACAAGTCCCAATCAGGACATGGTCAACATTTCTTAAAATGGCACAGTGATGTCCTGCTCTGAACACCTTTCTGTTGATATCCAATATTTTATTAGCTTTTTTAAGCCATGGCTGTACAATGATTTCAGAGAGCTGCAAGCAATGAATCTAAAATCCTCCTAAATTACAACTGAGTTTTATGAAAGCAGCAAGGTGTATGCAAGATTTGGGGTAGTTTTTCCTTATTCCGCTTTTTTCTGTTAACTCATCTGCCACCTTTTTACCCACTGAGAAAGTTTGTCAAGAATTTTTGGCATTCTGGGCCGATGACTTGGCTTTGGGCCACCTCGAAGAGTGGAATTGGCTTCAGGCTTGCAGGTTTCACAGTACAGTGGTTTCTTCAGATCATTGATAAAGAAGCTGAATGAAGCTGTAACCAGCATAATTCCCTGGGGAACTTGACAGCTGACTCCTCTTGATCCTGAAAAGTCTTGTATTTTGATTCATGTTAAGCTGTGAGATAATTTTTCCCCCTCCAGTTCTGTGGCAACTCCTTTATTTAATGATAGAAGTATTTTTAAAAGTCACTTAGAAGGAGTCTTCTCGATTTCTTTTATCCACGTGTCTACTTGATACACTCAGAGAACTCCAGAAGGCCAAGAAGTCTGTGTTTCCCTGCACTAGGTCCATGCTGGCTGCCCTGCTCCACTTGGAACCCTGAGTGACTCTGTTGCAGTGGTTTCACCTTGGCTGGGTGCCAGGTGCCCTCTAAGCTGCTCTATCTTTCCCCTTCCCAGTGGGACAGGGGAGACAATAAGATGGAAAGCAACCAGTGGGTTGAGATAAGGCAGTTTATTAAAGCAAAAGAGGGAAACAAGCAAAGGGAAACAAACAAGTTTGTGCACACACAAGCAAAGGGAAAAATTAATCTGTACTGCCCACCAGTGAGAGATTTTTGGACACTTCCCACGAAGCAGGGCCTCAGCACAAGTAGTGGTAGCTCTGGAAGGCAAACACTGAAGAATAACAAATGCACCCCCATTCCTCCTCCCTCCCTGAGCTTTTATATCTGAACTGACATCACGTGGCATGGAATGTCCCTTTGGTTCATTTGGGTCAGCTGGCCTGGCTGTGTGTCCTCCCAGGACCTTGCTCACTCCCAGCCCCTTGATGGAAAGATGGAATGTTAGAGGGACAGCGCTGCTCAGCAGCAGCCAAAGCACTGGTGTGTTATCAGCACCCTGCCAGCTGCCTGTGCAAAGCACAGCACTCCGAGGGCTGCCTGGGGAGAAATTAACTCTACTTCAGCCAGACCCAATACACCTCTGCTCTTTTCTCCTGCCGTATTTTGTTTAGGATGGGTGCACTGATATGTTGGGCTCACATTGGTCTTCAGTGTCTCTGATGAGCTGCCCATTGACGTACCTCAGCTGGCCTGATGTGTTTATCCTAATGCTTCCACCCTTTGCTGTTTTCCATTGTTTTATTCATTCCTGCACAGTTTTGTGATTGCCACTCAGGAATAGTTATAGATATTGCCTGTAGACCACTTTTCCCCTTCATCCCACTCTAATACTACCTGCATAGCTCTGGCTTCTGCAAAGTGGCTGGCCACTTCCCTTCCACTCAGTTTGGCTATTCAGGGAGTGTGTGCATTCTGCAGTGCTGCTTTCCACAGCCTCTGTCCCCTTTGAAGTCTGCAGGAAGTGTCAGTGCAGTGGGTGCACTTTTGGTCATTACGTGAGTCTGTCATGGGGTGGTGTTTTGGTGGCTCTGCTTTGTCTGGGGGTTTGCTTCATAATTTGTGTTCCTCAAGACAATGGATTGTTTATTCTACCAGTGCTTCTTTCCAGAAGAATTCACTGGGCCATCAGTGCAGTCCAGTTGCTCTGTGTGGGGGTGGTGGTGCAATGACCTCTTTCACCCTTCTCTGGATGCCTGGTGTGGTATTGGCATCAGGGAACCTTCACAAGCACTTGAACTGTCCCCAGTATTTCAGGTTCTGCCTGAACTCCTACAGAGATAGTGAGTATAAATTTCTCTTGGGAAGTGGGATCAGATGTGCTGGGGCAGTACACCCAAACTGTGTGATCATTATAGGAACTGTTATCCCAGAGAGACAGAGAAATCCCAATTTCCCACAGCTAGTTTACTGTTTACCAGTGCAGAGCTTGAGGAATTATGTACCAGCCTTCACTTAATACAGCTGTAATAGTTCATGGAGTACTCCCTTCTTATCTTCCAAAAAATGAAGGAGAAATGTCAATTTTCTCAGGAACAGAGAACCCTTGACAGTGTGACTTTGACAGGTGCTGCTAGAGAAGAGTGAGCCAAGCTGGGAAAAGTAGCACACAAAAACACTAAGACAGAAGAGCATCCCAAAATATGTCAGTTATCATTCTTGATTACTTTTGATTGACAGTGACTAAAAGAAGCTCATAGCTCTGAGCAAGAAAACACTAGAGTGATGTCTGCCATATTTCAGAAGGCAGGCTATTGTAATTTTCTGAGCTGTGGGAGGAGGAACTACAAATGTTGCTTTCTGTATCTAACAACAATTTCTCTTTTGAACTGAAATTACCTACAAGATTCCAAATTTTGTCTAGCTATGTAGAAGCATCTGATACTCGGGCAGAAGAATTTAAAAAAAAAAGCTATAAAATAGGGCAGAAGTGAGAAAATGCAAGTCTAAAGCTAAAATTAAAAAAAAAAAGAAAATAAAAAGAAATAAGTTGTTTCTGGATTCCTTTCCAAAACATCTGAAACCAGGAAAATGAAAATTACTGCAAATTCAGCTATTCAGCTAGTGGTATGATGAAGGGATATATCTCACATCTAGGTGTTATCTAGCGTTTGGCTCTTTGCCATCCCAGGTGACTGCTAGACATCTCAGAGGATCATTCTCAGGCAATTGAAAAGGGAAACAAGGTCTGCATTACTCCCCATCACAGTTGCCTTCATTTTCCCATGCTGTACTGGTTAGCTGGACTACTTCATGCACTGCTATATGAAGAGTAATTGTGGACATGCTAGAACAGAACTGGATTTTTAATTAGGTTTTTGTTTCATTGTGACTGTGGAGAGCTACTGTCACCAGATTGTCCTATTTAAAAACATTTCTCTCCATCTGGTTGCCAATCAGGAAATAAAACAAAACAAACACTGGTTTAGATTAGTGTGCTTTGAACTGGATTTAAAATTGCACTATGTTCCTGGAAAAGCCCTCGTATTTATTTTATGCAAAATATTCCATGCTAATCTAAGAATTTTATTTTGCTGCCTTTATGTCCGAGGAATTGACTTCAGCATGATCTCAGAGGTAAAAATACAGAGCATAAAAATCCCTTCCTTACATAGCTGACAAATGGTAGAGAAGATTTTAAAGCTTCTCTCTGATAAAAGCTCCAAAGAAGCACCAATATCTACCTTTTTGTCTTATTTCACTTACATATTCTTATCCATGGAATTTCTCAAATTAATTCCAAAATGTTTGCTATATTAACCCATCAAATTTGTTTGCTTTCTAAATTATTAAAAATTATGCCATTTCTACATTAAGAGTAATAAGGTACCTTTTTATTGCAACTGAAACTGGTGGCTTTCTAAAAATATCTGATTTCCTACCAGTTCTAGGTCTATGCATTGATGCCAAACATGTTATTACATTTCTTCCCCATTTCTAAATTAACAAAATATTTCTCTTAACAAAGAAATGCTAGCATAATGCAGTCATTTTTATGCCTTCTAATTAAGTGGACCTCTCAAGAGTCTAATTTCCTGCAAAATTAAAAACCGCATTTGTGTGAATACAGCGAAAGAAGGTCAACAGCGGGAACTGAAAACATTTTATTTCAGAATACTTCACAACATAGACATTTCTGCATTTCTCTGTGATGTAGTTTAAGACTCTCTAGTGAAGATGAGATTCAACTGGGGTTCCCTTGTGTAAGGAATGATTCAGATGCTGCATCTTTCAACCCGAAGATTATTTCCTCCAGCCTTAATTGAAACCCTCAAAAATGTACTTATATTAAACTATTTTTTGAATTTCCAAGTAACTCTGAAATAACCACAGCTTCATTTTTCAAGAAGTGATGTTTCTTCCCTTGAACCCAGCTAAAACACATGTTGAAGTCATGGCTTCAGGCATGACGAAATTTCAAAAAACCGCTCTATCACCATGGCGGCCTAGCCAGAAAACAGACTGGGGACACAGATCTGGGTGCAACAGAGCATGCAGGGCAGAAGACCCGGTTTATTTACAAAAACCTACTTTTATACTTTTTCTATGAGGCCTGTGGATTGGAGGAAGGAATTCCCACCTCCCCACCACATTGGTGAAGGGGACTGTCACACAGTCTTGTTTGTCCCAGCAGAGAATGTAAAAACAATGGCTATGTTTATAGAACATAGCTGATGTTTACATTAAAAGAGCGTGAGAAGGTACGAACTTCTCCTTTAGTATGAATGCTCAGCAAACCAGGAAAAACTCATGGCAACACCGCTCCTCTTGGTGACGGCAGCACAAACTTGTTCTCTGTACCAGGATTATTTGCCTTGCTCCAGAGATCCCAGGTTTATTGCACTTACTCATAAAAACAGTAGGACTTGTAACTAACAGAGGCAACTGACTACAGCGAATTCTAAAGACTCAACAGTCTCATCTTTTCCTGTAATACAAAGAAGTTTCAAAGGCCCTTAGTCTGTCACAAGGAAGCCTGGAGATCATGGTAAATGGGGGCTGTGGAGATGCCACATGGTTCCCTGATATTGCAGGGGAACCATCCATGACTTGTAGTCTAAGCAGACTCTCAGTTTCTTTAAGTTTCTTCAAGTCAAGCTTTCATAAAACTTTCCAAACTTGTTCTTATCATAATGTAAAAAAGCAATCAAGAGCAATGTTTGTGTCAGTAGCAGTATTTTCATCAGAAGAGTGCCACTGGTGATATGATGGAGAGAGGCATGTACAAAGTGTGTTTTAGCAAGTCATCATTGCAGTTTGTTAAAATCCTTGTTGAACATTTTAAATAACACCATTACTGCAGGCAAGTTCAAATTAAGAACTTTACCTAGAAATACAGGAAACTGAGCTGGTAAACTGATGGGTTTTAGTTCTGTCATGAAAGTGCTTCAGCCTCAAATTTTGAATTTAAATCAATATAACCTTAACCTGCAGAAAGAGAAAACTGTAAGGAACAAGCACTGTGCCAACTTTGAAAGTAGGACAGGAACTAAATGTAGAATTCAGCATGATATGATGTTTCTTAAAGGTAAAATCGTGGTCATGCTGAGATATATGATTGACAGTGGAAAATATCTTTGGACTACTCAAAGATCAATTTTAATTGGAATTTAGGTCAGATGTAGGAAAGTAACTTTCAGTAACCAAAAATTTATGCCTGAAACTAACTCAAAATAACGATCAAATTCACAGGATTCTAAGGCCTAAGGTGACCTTAAAAAGTCTTACAATCCATTTGACTACTCCTAAGCAGGATTAACTATATCTAACCCACTTCTGATATGTCTAACCTGTTCTTGGACCTTCAGTGTCAGAAAACTAAGTTTGCCACTAACTACTTTCCAAACATTTTCATTTTTAACTTTAGAAAGCTATGACATTCTTTTCTTTCCTTACTTGAAACTGAAATGTACTTGCTCTGTCCTTTCCAGATATGGAGAATAATTCTTCCCATTTCTTTGCAGTTACTTTATTAAGAATTCAAGAACCAGCTTGCTTCTCTTTCCCTCAACAAACTGGAACAATTTCAATTTACTATCTTTTTTTCCTTACAAGAAATGATTTCCAGATCATAGTGTTAGACATTTTATAGCAGTATCATGATTTAAACTGAACACAGCACCTCTGGAGAGGTTTGTATATTTATGAATAAGACAGAAACTTTACTACCTGTATATTTTTGTTGTTTTTGTTAAGAGATTGGCATTGGTTATATTTAGATATAGTGCTTGAGAAAATCACCCATTACTCTGGGTTCTTGATTTCACAGGTGTGGTCTCTGCTGTACCTTGCTACAGCTCTCATCTTGTTTGTATAAGAAGCTGTTGTGTTACACTGGAGCCAGGCAACCTACAGCAACTAGGAATGCTGAGAGAGAGTCTCTCAGCTGGGGTGACACAGGTTTTGTAACCAATTCCTTGCTCTTATAGGACTCTCAACCAGGGTTTTCAGACAAGCCCACTGTCCACAGCCCCTTCTCTTTCATGAGCACTCAAAAATTCAAGACACAAATAGAGCAAAACATGAGTTGTTAGAAATAGGTCTTTAGAATGTTTCAGAAGCTGCAGGGTTGCTGAGCATAACTTCCATTGAAAGGTCCTCTGAAACCTCAGGCTTATGACTACCAGTCATTGCTAGAGCAAAACTAAGAACAGATTTTATTTTTCTCTTTTCCAGTTAGCAACGATATCTTCCTTACGAAACTGAGGTATTCAGGGGTGACTTCATGACTTATAAATGGATAAGCTGTCTCCGAGCTTCTGAATTTGTGAGCACCCCAGCTATCATTCATCTGCTCCCCTCACAAGGGAGTCCTGACTTTACACCAGCTGGTAGAGGGAGAGTCTTTTTGTACTATGTATGTACAAAATTTGTATGGGCAAATATGCATTGAAACAAGAAAGATCTATCAGAGAGGTAAATTTTGAACAATAGAGAAAATTTAAGAGGCTCCAAATATACCCTTAGGAAAAGAATTTGGATTCTAGAATGAGCACTACATCATTACTGATTTTCTTCTTTTTTTTAATATCCTTTAAAGATTTCTGTAGTCCTTGAAAGGATGACCTTGTTGTAATGCCTGTGAGAAGGGCACTTTACAAACCTGTGCAAAGCAGAAAAACACTGTCCTTGCTCAAATCTCTTGTAACAATTTAAGGATGTATTGATGACTAAAAAAAACCTGCCAGCAGGTCAAATTCCTGTCTGCTGTGATTTGTGCCTGTCATGTTGGCCAAGACTGTCTTGCTGTTGTTCCCTAATCTGTCCATATTGATTTGCAGTGTCTTATATGTAGAAATTAAGTTTTTATACTATGTTTTTGATTAGGATGTCCCATGAAGAAGATCAATAGGTACTACAGTAGTATGAATTACAGAAATCCTGTTGCTGTTTTCTGTAGTTCTGCTATGTGCCCAATGTCCTGACAAATTGATCCCATCAGAAATGCTTTCAAGATAAGAGATTAATTCAATTATATTGCATATGATCTTCAAGATCATCTTGCGCAATGATCAAGACAGTTATCTTGTCTGCATCTACTGTAATTTGTTTCAATTAAACAAGGCAATTTATTACCAAGACCCTGAGCAGCTAAGTTTAATGCTGAGTTTAGCCCTGTTTCAGCTAAAGGAGAGACCAGGGAACCTCAAGAGGACCTTTCCATTCCAAATTATGTAATGGTCTACATTTGTCTTTTTACTTTGAAAATAATTTTTCCTTTTTTTTTTTTCCAGTAAACTTTAGTGAGTGAGTTACTTTTTTTTTTTTTTTTTCTGGGCAAAGATGCTGTGCTAGTGGTTGGATGGGTTGCTTCAATATTTTGTCTCTTTTCTGCTCAAGGGAGTGTCACAGTGGTTTAATGTTCTGGTTTCAAGGATATAAGGCTCCAGATCCTCAAATTCTTTCATGGCTGACTCAGCCCTTCACTCTTTTTAGAAAAATACTGCAGTATTTAGAAAAAGAAACTTTAGTTTCTGTGTATGAATTTTTCATCTGTCACGTTAAAACTCCAATGCTGTAATTGTTGGGACACTACACCCTTTTTTCACTCCATCTTGCTGCATGGCTTTTTGTATGTAGAAAGTTAAGTCATAGTTAAGTCTCAGCACTGGTCCAACACCATATGCTTCTCAAAACATCTCAGAAAAAAACCCCCTCTCTTGAAAGGATAAATTTGGTAGTGTGTTTTAGTAAGTGAGATAAGTAAAAAAACCTAGTATATTATTCAAAGCTTTAGAAGAAAGGTAAGAAGCAACAGTGACTGACCTTAAAAGAATCAATTTTTTAACAATCATTTATCAGATAAAATGTCAGAAAAGATTAAAATTTTGAGTCTTCTGTATAGGATTTTTTAGACTCTTGAAGTCCAAGCTTGTTCTGCCAGTCAGGAGTACAACTAATGAAGGGCTTTCTGAGGACTTTTGCTGTGATCCTTGGGTTTATAAAAGAAGTGTGAAAAAGGAAAATTCTGCTTGCTCCAATAGTGATCTTCAGCTATTCCTACAATGCCTTGGCTCAAGCTGCTTTGCAGCTGTTGCACAAATTTGACTTGGCATGACTATTAATGATTTGACCTTCATCCCAACTTTACTTTGTGCTCGCAAGAGCAGTGGGTAGTGATGAGGAATATGATTTTGTTCCTAGTGGCAATTAGGTTGCTTGGTAGCCATAGTGCTTCTAGGCTATGGGGGAGGGGGAGGGCTTGTCTAAGCATCAGTAAACTTTGCTCAGAACATTTACAGCATTTATGGACTGTCACTCTTGCTTCCTCTGTGATCCTCCTTTTTTTCTCAGCAGGAGATTTAAGTGCCCCAGACTACCACTAGATCAAAAAAAGGTCCATAATTTGTACCAATAAATAGCAAATCTAACACACTCCTTGTGAAAATTAGGGGTAGTTTTATGCAGGTAAAATAAATCTGAAGGATGTAGAACAGTGACATAGTCACCTCATGGAAGCATAATTATCCTCTAAAAGGATGTGTTTATTCTACTGAATCCCTTAGGACTAGCTGCTGAGAAAGAAGAAATGAAAAATAAACCAAAACAGAATAAACAGACTGGTATTTTAGAATTGTTTGGCAGTTTCTAATTCTCAATACAGTAAGAAGATCTCTCAAAGTGAGAAAATGTCACCCTGTGTTTCTGCACACCAGAAGGAAAGACACAAGAAGAGACAAGAGCATCTCAGCAGAGTTACTATAAGAGATTCGGCAGCTGACATTTTGATTGTTTTGTATAATATAATGTAAAAAAGAATATATTCTTAGTGTCTGTTACTTACAGCTGATCAGCTTGCCCTGGTAGCAGCTGGACAAATGCAATCAGTTGCTGTGAGGAACATTTGTGTGTATTGGGCTTTAGTCAAGCTGGACACCCTCTTTCAGCCTGTCTCTTATCAATGTGTGGCATTCCTGCATAAAGATGTTTTGAAGTTTCAGTTCCTTCAAGGTGCAGAACTTAGTGGTTAAATGTTTAATTCTTCCCTTTGCTTTAAAATATGTGTATGCACATACCCTTCTGTATTTATAGTCATATCCATATCTATATTGGCATAATAATACCAGTATCTGTGTGTATATATGTGTGTGTGTGTGTGTGTGTAGGTATGTAGGTACATTTGTGTGTATATTTACACTTACCATGCAGACACACATGTGCAGATAAAGGCTTTAGAGGTTAATATTCTTTGTCCATTTTTTATTCTATTGTAGAGGCCTATCTTGTTTTGAAAAATCTTCCATAATATTGCTCTGCTTTGAAAATAACAGTATGTGACCACATTTCAGAGCTTACAGAAAATGGGTTCTGAAATACAGTCAGGAGAGGTAGATGGAATTTTGATCTCCTCTGTGAAAACATAATGATATTTCAGCTGAGAAAAAAAATTGATTTTCCTGTGTTGATGTCTGTTTTTCAAACAAGAGAGTTTTAATGATTTTTTTTTTTTTTTTTTTTTTTTTTTTTTTTTTTTTTTTTTTTTTATGCAAACCTGGTCCATGGTTAAAATTTGCACTTTCTTTGCTGTTTCTAATATATACCTTAGTCCTTTGTTGGACTTGGAGCACTGTATGAAGGTACTCAGGATAACTTTCATTGACCTCCAATATTCTGCCCTTGAGATTCTTACTCAGCCTTTCTGGAAACTGGTTTTAAAGCACTTCCTGATTTTGAAGGCATCTGTGATTATTCTTTTATTTGGAATATCTCTGTCCTGTGTTCAAATTAAACTCTTTATTTTGATCTCCCTTTTGTAGAGGTACAGTGTTTACATTTCCATGTTGTCTGAGTGGCACAGAGGAAGAGACACAACTAGTACAGTTTATATAACTGAAAATTATATCCTGTGGGCATTGGGGAGCATCTAATGCAGGTAATGCAGTATATAACTGAGATAAGCTAGTGTAACTATATTTTTAGTGTAGAACGAAAGGCTTAGTTCAGATGAATTTCATTTCCTTAACTTGGATTTTTCAAGGAGAGGTCACAAGTCTGAGAACAAATGTGATACATGAAGGAAAATGCCTGTTTCTCCTCTTAACAACTTTGGAATTATCTAACTTCTACTGTACGAGACACCAAGTATGTGTGTTGTGATGACTTCCAGTAGGTCCCTGTCAGGCAGTGGGGGAATTCACTCCCAGTGCAGTCCTGTCCTGACTGGGGCCTCCACAGGAGTACCCTGCAGCTGATGATGCAGTTATGGGGATTACAGCCCAAGAAACTGGATTGCCCATCTCCTTAGAAAGGGATTCCTGGATCATGCCTGTTTCCTTTCCTGTTTACATGCTCCCCCACTGTGCTGTGTCACCACCTTTGCCTCTCCTGAGCCTGGCTCCCCACTTCAGCCATTCCAGCCCTGCACAGCCCTGCAGGTGGTACTGCTCCTCCAAAAAGAGGCACATCTGACAGAGGCTCCTCCTGAGCCACAGAGGCTTCCTTCCATCAGGCCTGAAGTTTTGCAGAGAATGTTTTATTTAAGGTTCCAATAGAAGTGCACAGTGAGAGGGGGAAACAGGGAAATGCTCTGAGGAGGGAGATACAGATGCTTGGACAAGGAAGGATTGTGGTGGAGGCCACGTTGGGGCTGGAACTTGAAATATGCCAGATATTGTGGGCAGTACCAACTTGGTAGATTTTTCTTTTTATCTCAACAAAAAATTATCTGCATTACTGATAAATGATTTCTAGTAATCTGTTAGCCAATTAGTATGTTCAAGAGGCAATGTGGGACCGTACTCACACCAAAAAACCCCCATGTCCTGAAACCAAAACATGCCCCCCTCCCCAAAAGAAAAAACCTAGAGGTCTGAGCAACATATGTGCAAAAAGAGAAAGCAGACGACTCCACCTTCTGTGGCATACTTTTCTGACAAGTACATTTTTTTGCGTTTGCTGTTTCCAAAACTTTTCCTGATATTTTATTGCATGTTTGAATTACAAGGCCAAATGAAATGTAGGAGGAGTCCTCTCAGAAAATTTTCTAGACCAAGTCTCTCCTTAAATAAGCATGTATGAACCATACATCATGGCTGAGATCCAGAGCAAGGTATTCTAGACCTTGAAAGGTCTCTCTCTCCACCTCTGGTATTCCAAGTACCAAAGATCCCTTCAGTTTTCCCTTAACATTTTCACTTTTACCTGTCTATCAACAGTTTTCAGTCATGTTTTCTGCTGAAAGACTGCAAAAGGGTAGTGAGAAAAAAAATCTGAAGTAACAGCTGAAATTTATCATAAATATATCTACAATGTCATATCTGTTCATCAAATATTGCTGCATGCAGAGAATACATCTGCCTCAAGACATTGGAAAATTGGTTCTGAAGCCATGTGTGGGAACCCTAATGGTAGCCAAAGTTGTGACTTATGTGCCTATCCTTAGTAATTGAACATATTTGCAATGCTCATTTCAAACACAGAACATTAGCAAGAGATTGGTCATGAATGTTTCTCAGACCAAGATACTACAATAGAAGTAGGGAAAAAAATAGCAGTGGAAAAAAAAAGAAAAATAAAATACAACTTTCAAAGCAAATCTGCTAAAAAATTTCATAAGATGAAAAAATAAGTCAGTTCCTTTTTTTTTCCTTTTCACTGCTAAACGAATTATAGTCCTATCTGGTTTTTTTTTCCAGTGAAATGAAAGTTTGTTTTTAAACAAGTTAGGTATCATAGCAACTTGATCTGAACTTGTTGTTTCTTGTTAATGATTTGGTGAATTCCAGTATATGAGCTCTGTAGAGTTGTTCTAATGAATATCTATTTTTCTATGGAATGGCAGAGAATTTATTCAAATTAATTGGGAAGTTTTTGCTATTAAATAAGATTTAATGAATAGAGACTTAGTTGTCTGCAGTGAGTAAACAATGTAGGTATTTTTCTGTATTACATAATATCTTCCCCTCTTAAAAAGAATAAAATTTTGAAAATAGAAAATACCAAGGAAATAAGGCTTTTTCTTTTCCTCATAAACATAAGCTTCTAGGTCTTTTAGGATGTAATTAGACTATAGAGATCATTTGACCCCTGATATTTTTCAGTGACAGTTTTTCTTGCAATCAGAATGTGAAAGATCTAATTTTAATGAGTTTTTATTTGTAAAAGTCTGCACATACACACAAAAAATCTCCAACTGTCACAACAGCCAGTAATTGGCAGAGAAATGCTTTGATAAAAATGGGAAGACATCCCTGCTGGTTCAAGACAGGTGGACATCAACTTGAATCCAATTTACATCTTAAAATGCGCAATAGAAAGGATTTGCATTACATTGCCTAGATGAAAGGGAACTCTCAGTCTGAGAGCCTCATTTGCTTTCCCCTCTTCCTTTTCTTTTCTTGCCCAAACACTCAAACTCTCTGTAGAGAAGTTTTAATGAAGATAGCTTGTTCAGCTCATGTTTGAGGCAGCTATTTACTCGAGTAAGGCTCAAATCTGAACCCATGCTGTGCTAAAAAAGAAAGACCAAACTGATAATTGGGCAAACCTAAAATTGGATAACCTGCTTTAACCTCTGCTTGAATCAAATGAGCCCATCTTCTATATCAAGTTATTTTTATCTGGTTGCCTGGTCAAGGTCCCTTGCAACACTTAACTAGGATCTAGCAAGAGACCTGCAGTGGAATGTGCCTGCTCTGAAAGGTACAAGAAATGGCTTGTGATGGACAACTTTGGACTATCTGAGTGATCCTAGCTGCATGTTTAGGCATATGATCCATATTTAAATTGTTACTTCAGACACAAACTTTTACTCCATCCTGAAGTTTTTGGATTAAGAGTCCAACACTGTACTAAGTGAGGGAAAAGTTGGTTTATTCTTTTCCCAAAAAAATTGCTGAAGAAAGGCAGGTAAGGAGTAGATGGGTAGTCTGAATTTTTGTTCCCATGCAGTCCTTCTCCATTTGTTTGTGTCAGGACTGATGGAAAATAAAAGTTTAATTGCAGAAGCTTATAATATTTTGTGTGTATATCTTCAGGTACAAATTCCAGTCTTGCAATCAGCAGTGTGAAGTCTGTAAAGACTACTCCAAATCTATATGTGCACCTCACACTGATATTTCACTTTTTGACAAATATTTGATTCTGAGTTGGCTTTCCTTTTTGTAAAATAACCTTTCCATTACAGATAAGAATCTCTGTCTCTTGAAAAGATAGAGCAATATGTCACCAATGTAAATATGGTCCATTGTTTTCAAATGTAACTCTTCTTCTTCCATGAAGCATTCAATTTTCTGTTTTGTGGAGTTCCTTTTATGTGTGTCTAATAATCTGTATTACTACATGTTTTATCTGTTTTGGGGAACTTTTATCTAACTTCAACATGCATGTGAAATGGCAAATTGAAATGAATGGAGCTACTGAGTACTTTGGGGTGAAATACTCAGCCCCTGAGGTACCTGAGTGGCAGTGGGTCTGTTGGACATGGGGGAAACTCCTGGCCAATTCTCACAAAAGACCCTCTCCTAGCCCCTCTTATGAGGGGCTATATTGCCATGCAAATCCAATACACTGACCTTGTACTTGAAGAGTTCAGTTGTACTTCCCATATATTCTTTCACTGTATTTGCATAATTTGTGTGAACACAAGTAGGGAAACATTAAAAACTAAGAAAAGTGAAATTACACCATGTTGGTAACGCTTTATATTTTGTTTAGTCCTTAAAATTTACCTGTGAGTGTTAGACTAACAGGCTGTGCCTTTCTGTATCGGCTACAAGTGTAGACCTGTAAGAAAAGAAACAAACTGAAAACATTTCCAGGTACCTTTGTTGTGCCACTGCATGGTAATATGTCTATGTCTGCAGGACTCCCTGCTCTGGAATGTAATCTCTGGTTTCTTTTGGAGTCTGAGCTGAAAAAAGCAGGGAAAGAAAAGGCTTGCTGCTGTCATTTCTGATATTATAAGGTTACAGGCTACAACCTTGGGAGATTTTACACTAAATTTGATTTTTATTGTTTCGCAAAATGGGACCCGTTTTCTGGCAGTCAATAAAACTGCAGGTGATACTGCTCTTATAATAGATGTGAATGGACTACTACTGTTTGCTATAGCAGTTTAACTGCAGGGCAAGCTTATAAGGTTTTTTTTTTAAAAAAAAAACCCCACACAATCTTTTTTAGCCACAGGACTATTTCTTTATTTTCATCAAGTTCTCTGGTAATATTGGTGTATACCCACCTGAGCAAGTCTGAAATAAGCAAAAAGTACTCTGCTTCTGAAGTCCAAAAGAAACTGAAAATTGAAAATCAGTATTGGTGGGCTAAAATTAAAGTGGTTTTAACCCAGTATAAAAATGTGATCCCAAGATTTAAAATCATTTATCAAGGCAAATATTTTGTAACTACTATACAGTAGATGCAATGTAGAAATCAACTTCATCTCTTCGTGCTTTAAGTCATATGTTCTAGTTCTAGTTCTGATATACTGGTATGTGGTGTTTATACTTTGAATCACTGCACCACTGAGGCCGGAAGGGAATTTTGGGCATGGTCTAGCCAAACGTTCCCACTAAAAGCAGCATTTCCTAGAGCTAATTGCTAAGGATTTTATCTGTTTGTATTTTGAATATCTCCAAGCATGGAGACTCCACAACTTCTCTGACCAACCTGTATTCCAGAACAGTCATGGTGAAAAAGAATTTTCTTCTATTTAAATGGAATTTCCTCTCTGAATTGGTGTCCATTGGCATTTTTCCTGTCAGTGAGCATCAGTAAAAGGAGTCTGACTTCCTCTTCCTCTCTTCCATCATGAGTATATATATATGTGGGTAAGAATGATGGAGACATCTCTTAGTTGTTTTTGTGGCCCTTGACTGAGCTCTCTCCAGTATTTCCATGCCTCCTCTGTACTGAGGAGCCCAACAGTTGATCCACCATTCCCAATGTGGGCTCATCAGTGCCTTCCCTGATCTGTGGGAAAGGCTTTTTCTAACAGACCCAATGCTATTTCTAGCCTCCTGTTCACTCATAGTGAGCCTCATGGTCAGGAAGGACCCAGCAGCAAAGTTTCTTTGCAGCTGGTCACCTCCCAGCTATCCTGTGCATGAGGCTACTCCTACTCAAGTGCAGAATTTTGGAGTTTGTTGAACGTAATCAATTTCCTGTAATAGCATTTTGCCACCTTGTTGAGGTCCCCCTGAATGGCAAGATGGTGTATCAGCCACTCCTCTTGGCTGAGTATCATCTGTGCTGTTCCATCACCCAAGTCATTAATGAAGGAGTTACATAGGCCTGGCCCAGCACCAATCCTCGGAGCACACAACTAGTAAGTAGCCCCCAGCTGGATTTTGTGTTTGTGATCCCAACCCATAGAGCTCAAAAGCTCAGACAGTTTTCAGTCTCTCTCATTGCTCACTATCTAATCTCTACCTCCTGTCAGACTTGTTAGTCCTAATGCAGTTCTTCAAGGTTATTACTGAGGTTGCACTCTGCCCCATTGTTTAGGACATTAATTGAACAGGATTGGAGGCAGTATCAGCCTCTGGGATACACTGGTAGTTATTGCCCTCCAACTAGGGTTTGTGTTATGGGTCACCAACCACCCCCTCTCTGGTCCTCTCCATTCAGTTGGTTTTCCATCCAGTGCTGTCTGTCTGTCCGTCTGGTGAATACCTCATCAGTTTCTCTCCTAGAATCTTATGGGTGACAGTGTAAAAAGCCTTTCTGAAATCAAAACATTCAGTATCCTCTGCTGTCTCCTCATTTGCTAAGCCAGTCATTTCATGGTAGAAGGTGATCAGTAGATTGGTCAAGTAGCATTTTCCAATGATGGTACCATATAAAAAGGACTCTTGATGAGTTTCTTGTTCATGTGGCTTACAGTATTACTTCATCAGGTTCCAAGGCTCAGGGTCTATTCTCTGGGTCCATTTTATTGTCCTTCTTGAAAATGGGAGTGTTATTTTCTTTCTTTCTGTCCTTAGACACCTTTCTCAGTCACAATGATTGTTCAAAGATCACCAAGTGGTCTTGCAATGAAAACTTTTCCACATCCTCTGTTCGGATTCTGTGATCTTCAAGCAATCTAAAACCAAAGTCTATCTTCTGAAGTCTTGGAAAATTTTCTGGTACCTGATTCTATAGAATAGTATGAGTTTAGTGAGCATTAGTATACCAGTGACAAAATAATTCATTCCACTCTTTTAGTTTAAGAGAGTTAAAGATGTACTAAATGGTCAGCATATTTATGAAGCTCTATATCAACACAAATGCTTTACCTGGTTTGAGGATAGGCAAGAGTAAAGAAACTAGCTATTAGTATTTAGTTAATGGTGTTGATATATCAAGTATTTTTGTAATTTTAATTAATGTTTTCCTATATCTTGTTGCATTTTTTGTTAAGTTCTGATCATTAATATTTCCCCTGTAATGTCTCCTTTTTTTCCCCCTCAAGTACTGATCTATATGTATTTTTGAAATGCAGGTTTATAGAACGGAATGGTTACTGGTAGAATGTGAATCATTAGAGAGGAGAAATGAATTAAAAATAAGAAAAGATGAAAGACATGAAGTGAGTGAAAGAATCAAATTTTGGAGTTTGAGATCAGAAAGCTCAGTAAAGCATGTAAATACCAGTAAATGTCAGCTGGCATCGACTTATATTTGTGAATCTCAAATGATGAGCTCATCATCACAAAAGTTTAACACCTCTCTGGTGGCTTGGTCTTCACCTGCAGCTTTCTGAAGTTTTACCTCTTTTATCCTTCCTTTAATTTTTTTTTTTTTTTTGGTAGAGTTTTTGTTCACCCTATTGGGATATTATGATATCGTAACTCTGGGTCTGAAACTGCAACTACAGCACTACCCTGCCTGCAAGCTGCCATGGTTTGTATCCCCCTGTAGCACATTTTACCCTCTCTGATAATTACAGAGGAAAGGCAACTCTGTAGTCCCTCCACCCTTGATGTCTCATTTCTTTATCAAACTCAGTAAATTCTTGTGGTGTTGATCTGGCCATCGCCTCTTTGAAATTCTCTTTATTCTTTTTCTGCTATGTATTTGCCATGTTTTAATAGAACAGGCCCTCTGGCTGGGGAATGGTTGCCAGTTAAACTTGTGAGACTGACCCACTGTTTTATTATTATTTCTTTCAGAAGCTTTTCAGTGCCTTTGATGCTACTCATATACTTGCATTAAAAGCTGTGAGTGATTTATTTTAATAAAATCCAATTATCCTCTTTAGTTCTTCGTGAAAAATTAAAGGCTAATTCCAGTTTTTTTGTGAATATAAACACATGGAAGGAAACACACCAGTTACTAACGGAAATGTGGCATTAATACTTCCAGCAGCAGCAATGAAGGTTAATGAATGGATAACGATGTACACATTTAATTTCAGTAACTTGTATAGAACTATTTGGGTTCAAGGAGGAAAACCAGCTGCTTGCAAGGAACTATGTTAGGATAATGTTAGAATATCATGTTTCTCACAGAGTTCAGTATCCCCACACTGTTCTTGAGCTGTGTACACATGTGAAAAGAAATGACATTTCCAGGAGGTGGCTTCTGCTTTCCAGGGTGATTTTTTTGAGCCTGATCTCTTATAACTTTGTTTTTTCTGTAGCTTCACAAGGGGGAAATAAGGGAGCTTCAGTCTCCTGAACGGTTAAATCATCATGGTCTCAGGCATGTATTTTCAAAGCAAGCTTCCTCTCTTCCACCAAATCCTTGATTTTCCTATACTTTTAACAGCAGCAGGCTATGTTTCCACAAATATCAGCTTCTCTTTATCTAAAATACAGGACTGGCTTCTTGGTACTGCTGAAGTTCTCCTATTGGTACAAAGAGAAAGGAAGGGGTGAGTATCTCTCTGGTATCTTAAATTTGGGCTGGTGTGGACTTGAATTACATTATAAAATTAATTGCACCAACCAATCGCACATCCAGGTTGGTTGTGTTTTCTATGAATTATAGTAAACTAGTTGGCTTTATTGCCAAAAAGAGGCTAGTTATGAGCAGCAGTGAGATCATACCAGTTTTGTTTGGGACACTGTGAAGCTGAGATCTTTTAGTCATTGTCACATATCTGACCTGAGACCCATTTGTGTTCCCATTTGAGCACAGCAGCTGTAAGCTGAGAAGCCCATCAGGGCTGAAGTACCAATATATGTGTAACATCAACGTGCTGTCTCAGTGGTATAGATGACAATCCTGCCCTCCCTTCAAACCCCTGCTCTTTAGTTTTTTTTAAAGGGTCTTGCAGTGAGCCTCAGCATTTTTCCACTGTCTCCTTTCTCCTGACACCAACACAAGACCTGTTAACTTATTTGTGCAATAAACCTCTCTTCTTATTTCAAGATATCAGTAATGAAAATGGAAATGAAAAAAGATACTTAACGATTATCACTCAGGAAGTATACTAGTGATAGGCTCAGGAATAGCCCTCAGCATCACAGGACATAAGAGGTGTAAGGAAAGAGACCTTAATTAAACATTTACAGGGAACCTTACCCACAAGTCGTATTTTAACAATTTTGATTGATTGATTTCTAATCTGTTAAAATGATAAATTATAAAACAAAAAGCCCCAAATGTAATGCAGTAGAAAGCACCAAACCCCATAAAATATCGAATTTCATTTCATATCTGGGCAGGATGATGCAGTTCTTTATCAGATTCATAATGGGACTAGTCCAAATTGCTGTTGGATATACATCATATTGTAAATAGAATCATAGCATGGCTAGGTTGAAAGGGATCTTTAAAGCTCATCTAGTCCAACCCCCCCTGCGATAAGAAGGGACATCTTCAATTAGATCAGGATGATTACAGCACCTCTCCAACCTGACCTTGAACCTGACCTTGTCTGTCTTATCACCTAATTAAAAGCTGAGGTTACTGTTCAACATTTACCCTGTATTGCTTCAGCTAAATCAACTTTTCTACTGTACCAGTTTCTCTCTTAATCATAGTATTGGTACTTCCTGTATTCATAAAGTTCTGATTGTCTTTACATCAATATATCTACAGAAATTTTTAAGTGTTAAATATAGACGGTGATACACAAAATGTTAAGCTTCCTCCTTTCTTCCATTCTAATTACAAAAGTTTTTACAGAGTTGTCCTGAGATGGATAAAGCTGAATATCAGTTTAGTGAAAAAAATCTGTATAAAAGACTCCATGTAATATTAAACATTTCATAAAGTCTCTGTTAAACAGTCTTTATTGAACAGTGTAGAAAAATTCATTGGTAATTTGACTGGTGATACTTGAAAAATCTGCTTGTTTTGTATGTGGTAAAAATAATTCCATGTGGTTCAGAAACAGTCAGCTTTGCTGCAATCTGTATTAATCTTCTGAAAGAGTAGGACTTTCCAGGGTCAACAAGACTTCAAAATGGCATAAAATATCAGGAAATACTGATAAAAAATGAATTTTTTTAAATTCTAGGTAGTTTTGTTTTTGTTTTTTGGGTTTTTTTTTGTTTGTTTTTTTGTTTTTTTGTTTAAAAAAAAAAAAAACAAACACCAAACCAAAACCAACTATTACTGCAAAATAACATACTTGCAAATCTTGGAGCCCTATTATTTTAACCACTACACAGAAAATCTGCAGAAATGTTGTAGGGGAGCAACTGAGTTTTGGATGCTGCTGTGAGCCTTGACACAGTAGTGCTCCCACAATCTGCTTGGGAATGACTGCTTTGTACCCAGGGGGATTTCCAACTTCTGCTAACCTTTGCTGAAGTAGAATATGGTAGTAGAGCTTTAAAAAAATAACTGTTATTAGAAAAAATCCGAGTTCCTTATTGGTATTTGGGGTTAAGGAGAACTTTTCAAAATAGGCATAAGTTTATGGTATAGTTCTAAAGACTATCTATTATCCAGTTTTATATTTGTTGTGCTAAAGTATTTATCATTTATATTGAGGCCTGTGGCAATGGTTGTTTTGAAGGTACAGAAACCACATATATTTTGGAAATGTTTATATAAAAATCTCTTAACTTCTGTGTACAAGAGTAATTTAAACTGCAAAATTAAGGAGCAGGAGTTCGGACATATGCATAAGCACGTAATAATGAATATAAACCAAAAACCAAGCCATTTTCAAACCACTACAGTTACATGACAGAAAACATTCATATTAGTAAGAACATTAAAATTACAATGCACTGATTTATTAAGGTTATATTCTTGAAAAGTAGACAGTTGGTATCCTTGTAGTGCATTTTAAACTGTATTTTATGGTACCTACTGTCTTGGGTTGAAATATGTAACCAAAAATGTTTATTCTATTTTCCATCTGTTGAAACTGGTTGGGGAGGTGTTTTTTTTTTTTTCTTTTGTATAACATATTCCTCATAAGTCCAGGGGGGAGGAGGCGGGTGCCTTCTGTTAATGGGCCAGCTGTTAAAACCTGTTGGAGAGATGGATCTCTTCCAGGACCCATCCTCCCTCCAGGGGGATATCTGCTGTTAATGGGCCATTAAGGCTCACCACATGACTGATACAATTACATCTCGCATTGTGAAATACTCCACCCAGTGGGAGGAGCCAAGCATTCCTACCTGGATAAAACCTGAGAATGAGAAACACCAAGGCAGCCTGTTTTCCACTGGATTCTCAGAGAAAGACTGGACCCATCTTGCCACCACTGGACACTTCTACAGGATCATTTCTACTCCAACAGAACCACATCTGTCACTCCAGGAGGACTTGGACTATTCCCAACACCCTGACTAGGGTGCCAGATTGTATTCTGACTCTGTCAGTGTTTCTAGGGTTTGTTTGTTTGCTTTACTACATTTGTATTTTATTATTCCTAGTAAAGAACTCTTATTCCTATTCCCAAATCTTTGCCTGAAAGCCCTTAATTGCAAAATTATAATAATTTGAAGGGAGGGGGTTTACATTCTCCATTCCAAGGGAAGCTCCAGCTTTCCCTGACAGACACCCATCTTCCCACATTAAGACACCTACAAAATCAGTATTTAACAGCACATCACCTGTGGTACAGTGTGATGAATGATGTAAGTATAATCCCAATGAAATGTCAATATCTTATGAAAAGTATCTAATCAATGCATATATTTTCAAAAATGGGGATGAAAGGAAAAAAGATTTCTCAAATGAGAGTCTGTATATCTTAGAAGTGAACTTAGGTGCAACAGTCCATTTACTACTTCTCAGACGGTGGCGAGCATTTCAGCTGCTCCAGCTATCTTGTAATACTTCTTTAATTTTAGGGATACATACATTTTATGATGCCAAGATACAGTATTATAAGAAATTTGGAGAGTAATGTGAAAATCATGAGTTTGTTAAATTAATTGAATTATTTATGGCAAAGCAGTCAAAGAGCAGACAGTTAACATTCCTAGTGCCAGAGCAAGGAGATTAAAGGAAACACTTTAATTGAACAAAATAGAGGTAGAGATGCATTCTGCGGGAAAAGAGATTACATGGGTCTCGGACACACAACAATTTCAGTTGTTTAGAGAAGGCACTACTAATTTTGTTGAATAGAGTTCTCCAAAAAAGTTAGTCATTACAGCTAAAAGTTGTTGGTGGAAAAATCCTTGCTAATTTCATTGTTAAATGTAACAGTTTGTTGATGCAGAAATTTCATGTATTCTTCAGTTTTCTCATGTTCTGGGCGACAAAGAGTTGAATTTGCCTGTATTAATGCATGAGATGGAAGAAAGGTTGAAATTAGTATTTATACTTCAATATTTTTCTTATTAGGAAAAGGCACTCAGTTAACACAATCTGAAAATGAACTAAACATTTTCAAAATTATTTGGAAAGAGTTACTGTTTTTAAGAAGGAATTGGACATGAGATTGAGAAACATCTATTTTCCCTCCACCTGAAAAGGCTACAAATATTTTATTTCCTTTAGTAAAGATACTACCTTGTGACAAAAGTACCGTGCACTTTGGAGTTCTGCTTCAGTAGTGCCTAAGTTATGCTTTAGTGGTGCCAGCTCAGACCACCTATAAACTGGATCAGGTGGAAGTGATAAGCAACGTCCTTTCCATCTGTTCTGCAGGACAGACAGTGTGTTTCTGGCTTTCAGATGTACTCTCTTTCTTTATGGTGTCATCTCTTTTTGTACAACAGGGGGTTGAACTCTCAGAAACTTTTTTTGCATTGTAGGTCCTTTATGTTGTGCAGTGAAGGTGACCTATTTTCCAGCACTTTAAACTGCATTTTCTTCTCTCACTTCATTGTGAATGCTTCTCACTGTACACCAATAATGATTTCAGTCCTCTGTGAGAGGTTTAAAACTTCAGACTTGGTGCTAAGTGTGAGTATTTTTATTTGCCTCATCACAGTTTTTCCTCACAGAGGCAAGTTGCTACAATGTCTGGGAAGACAAGGAATCTGTAAAAATTATCTGGTATTCTTTCAGTGAAATAAAAATACCATAATATAAAACGAATTATCAAAATTAGGAAACGGGTGACTCATGGAGAAAACTTGTGATTAAAAAAATTAATGAATTCAGATTTGGAAGAATTAGCTTACTCATATGAATGCTGTTTCATATGTTGAAGCCAAATAAGCACCAAGTACCACAGTGAATATTTGTCTTAAATACATCATCAGTCTGTTGAAAATAACAAATGCTCACTTCAAAATTAGTAGAATAGTGAGTCTCGAAGGAATAGCAAGAAATATCTAGTGGGATTATCCTCAATGAACACTAAAAATTGTGTCCTATCATCATCTGGGTGAAACTAGCTCAGCCTGGCATGTCATAGTCATTGCTTTGATTGCAGACGAAGAGCTGACATTTGACTTTAGTGGTTAAAGTGCAGTCAGTACAGCAGCACCATGCTCTGAAGTTTCAGATGAAATGTATTATGGCAAATGCCATTAAATGTAGCGCTTGAAATGACTTTAAGCACCATTTCTTATGTGCTATTACATGCTGCTATGAGTGTCGCAGGCAGCGATCCACCTTTGCATGCATCTGTGATTGATTTCTTTGTAACGCTGCTCTGTGCAATTGTGCTCACTTGTGATTTTCTCCTTCCTGAAGGAGGTTCAGATGGATGTCTGAATCATCAGTGTGAATGTTCAAATCGACAGCAAATGAGATGTAATTTAAATAGCAGTGGTGGTACAGGACACTACACATTGAAAGCAGTCACAATCGTAAGCAACTTGAGCATCACACCTAAAATACCCAAGCAAGCTGTGAAGGAAAAAGGGTGTTATATTATTTTCTCACCAGGTTGATTCTGAAGATGCTGAAGGGAGCTGCTCTTCTAACAGGAAGGAAGAATATTTATTTTCTGGAAAAAGAGAGTACATAGTGAAAGCATTTAATCACTGTTTGACTTGAAATTGATTTGAAGATAAAATGACATTTGAATCAAACTACTACCTGATTCAACATCTAAACCAAGATACTTCCCTTAACCGGAGTGACGAAAACATTTTTCACTTGTTATCATGAGAAAAGGCATATCAAAACAGTTGTCAGAACTAAGAGGTCTGTCTTATGAATATGTACTCAGGTTGTGATCTGGTGGAGAAGTGTGCTGCAATGTGCCAAAAGTACAAGGACTTTACTGTCAGCAATAGCATTTCTGTGACTTCTGATTGACATGCCATTAAAATCTAACAGCAAATAGTCCTGTAAAATATGTAGAAACAATTTTGTCTCAAATGGTCTAGTCAATTTTTTTTTAATTTTCCTTTACACTTTTTTAGTAATTTCTAAGAATATAGTATAGCACCCATCTGGATCTCCTATTTGTAAACCCACTGAACTAAACTATACATACGAGGACCTTGGAAGTCATGCTGAGTTCAGAATTTGTACAACAATGTTCCAGGAAAATGTAATTTTCACAGCTGTGGAAGAAGGAAGCAGAAAGCAAATGGCACTATTTGTTGTATTTCTGTTTGGAAAGCCACAGATGATCTCTGGGAATTTATCCAGTGCATCTAGACTGACAACAAATACCAACTACAATAGACCAGAAGTAAAACTCTTTTACACAATTGGCCTGATAAGAAACAGTAGGAAAAAGAGCATTTTAAAAGAAAATAACTACCTGCCATGAGAGGAGGGATTTTGAATTGACCATAATAATTTTTTTTTCTCTCAACCATAATTCTCTCTCTTAAAAAAAAAAAAAAATCCTGGCAGACAAAAAGTTCCTTTGAACAGAGCTTTCTGAATTGTCACTCCATGTATGGTGGGATGGAAAAGGAAACTCTTGAGCTTTGACTGCATGGTGACAGGTGCACCAAACTCCATGCAGGAGTGAAATCCTGCTGGGATCATCACTGGAATTCAGGTATAGCTAACTTGCAAAGCATAATCTACTGTGTTTATTTTACATCATCTCTTCTGCTTGCATATGCTGAAGATATTTAAAGACACCGTACTCTTGACATGCCCATGAGAAAGTGATAACAGATCCAGTTTATTGGTGGGGAGCCTCCCAAGCCTGAAGATAAACCATCTGTCCCTTCCCCGCCACACACTGTGCATTCTCAGGCTACACTTGTTTTGTTACTTTTAAACTCTTATAAGTTTAGGCAATTCATAATTTTGGCTAGATTTTTGTTGGGTTTTGGGAACAATGAGAGAAAACAGAAGTGACAGATGACACATTTTACTTCTGACTGCTTAGTGTAATGGCAGAGGTTTCTGTGAAAATCTTGAGACTCCAACCATGCTCTCAGTGCTCAACAGTATTAAAACAACAATCTTCTCTTATTTCTAGGGTATTCTGGGACAATCTATTCATGTTTCTCTGTTTAGAAAGTCTTTATTTTACTAATGCCAGAAATGTTTGGTTTTTGCTAACAATCTAAAATGGAGCATAAAATTGTATACTTCAGCCCACAAAAATGACACATTTAACAGCACCTTTATTGTACAAACCTCCAATAAACAGATGTGAAAAAACTCCACGAACAAACCTCTCCATTTTTATGTATCATAACTCTTTTATGTGATGAGTGAAATATAGCCTATGTCCTTGGAAAGGACAGTATTTAGAAAAGAAGCAGGATTCCATCTCATGCACTAGACCTCTGGAAATACATGTGCATGTGCTACTGTGCTGACACAGAATATTATCAGATACAGCCAGATCTGGCAATAATTTCTCTTCAAGTATTATGAATTTTTTGGATTTCCCACCTCCCTTGAAATGTTGCTGGGTTATTATACTCTTCTATATGACTTTTCAGATCTGAGGTTGAGTTTCTGTTCAGACATGAGAGCTCGCCTGTGCAAAGCAGCTCATTCTGCAGGAGTTAAGCCAGTAGTGGGAATAAAAAAATGGTTTAGTTAGAGCAAGATTTTTAAGCACATATTATATTGCAAATAAATTCACTTAAAGATTTACAACAAAGCTTGAAACCTTCCTGTTTCTTTCTTTACTTATGTTCCAGAAAAGTAATTGCCAGTCAGATTTTGAACTTGTTTGGCATCAGATTGGAAAAAAAATCCAAAATGTTCTTTGACTCTGTTTTACTGTAATATAAAGCAGAAATAAAACCAATTATCTTATCACTGTGATAAGTTTAAATACAAATTGGTCCCAAGCCAGAGCATACAAGAACTCATCTGGTTTCACTGACTTGCAGCACAGGATGTGAGTTTTCATGGGAGAGTGAAGGCAAGAAGCAGGGACTGCAGCTCCATAAAGTGTCTTATCAAGAATCTTTTGAGATCTTCCACACTGTCTCAGAGCTCAGTCACTTATGTACAGTTTCAGTAAGAAAGTTGCAATTAAAATGAATATGATTTTTTCTGTAAATCTATTGACTAGCAGTGAGAAGCAGACTGAAATATCCTTCTGGAGTGGTCTCTTTTCTTTGTTAGAGAATCTATCACTGCTGCAAATACCAGTTCTGAAAAAATGAATGAAAAGGAAGGTGTTTTTTTTTTTCTTTTTCTTTTTTTTAATGAGCTATGAACATATATGTACAATATGCATTGTTCAGATAGCATTTGTAGTGGTTAGAGGAAAACAGAGATGTCTTTGATAGTTTTTCCCGCTCTCAATCAGTTTCTAGTGGTCAATGGCTTTTGTATCTGACTTCTTGAAGACTTTCTGGACTGCTTTTAATTTCTCTTTGAAAATACTCAATACTTAAGCAAACCAACATCCATAGTTAACCAGTCTGTGTAATTTCTGATGAAGTCTGCCTGGAGAGATAAACTAGTATTTTCTATTTCCTCTGACATTTTCAGACTTTACAGGAGAAGTGGACATTCATACCTCTTTACCAGCTGTGGCAATCAACATGGATGCTTATCAACTAAAACTGTGTAATTTTAGTTATAAGTTAGATAGTCTAAGAGATTGCTATCTTTGTCATGCTGTGTTATGTTTAACATTTTTAGTCATTTGGTGAATAAACTCACCATACACAGCTGCAGAAGTCTCCAGAGAAAACTGCAACAGGAAAGTCCCCTTCGAGCATCTTTTGAGAGAAAGAAATAATGTAAGGGAAAATCACACAATAAAGATTACAAATACTTCCTCATAATGAATTTAACACAACTGGACTTGTATTTGCACTCAGCTTAATTATGACCATTTTTTAAAGATGCCAGGAGAGGTATAAATTAGCAAGAATTATATAAGATGTACCGAAATTGAAAGTCACATTTAGAGAGATAGACTCCTCATTTTTGCATTTAAATAAATCTAAAAATATGTTCTAGAAAGCAAAGTATATAAAGTGATTTCAGGTTGCTTCTTCAGTTTTGGGAATTGTGATATAGTGGGCTTCACAACTTTGTTAATTCACATAAAGTATTACTTTTACCTTTAAAAGTATACATCATACTAAAAAAAAAAAAAGATTGCAAAATGTTTGTGGAATCAGGTATGTATATGATAAAAAGGTAAACGTATTATGCAGATTGATTGTTTGGAAGCATTTTCTCTTACATTTTAGCAATTATAACTGGAATATTTCCTCTGTGTCCTGTAACAGCAGAGTAAATACAAAGTTTCATAAACTTGTCTTTATTGTAAGCCTTCAGACAAACTAGTGCTCTAAATTATTCAAAGACAGCATGACACTATGTAAAATTTGTAGGTTTTTGAGAATACTGCACTGGTTTATATGTGTAATAAATGTTAGCACAAAGTGAGGAATGATGATGGAGAAATTTACTTTTTCAAACAGGCATTTTATCTTTTCTATAAAACTTAAGTATTGAAAACAACTCGAGATTGTGTCTGACTTTGGTGCTACTGGTATTCCACCCCACACAACCTCTAGGAAGATTGCATGATGCTCTGCATGAAGCAGCACTCTTCAGATCAATGCAGTTTGATAAGTTCTGGTCACCTCCGTGGGTGTGGCAATGGACAAATCTCACAAGGTTCTCCTGACTTACATGCAGAAACTCTTGTTTCAATGGAGGTGGGCTGATGGGGGATGCCTGAATTCTGCTGGCACTAGTGGTTTCACCAGTAATAAAGGGTAAAGTGTGAATAGTAAAAGCAGAGGCAGAAGAGGAGACAGAGAGCTTGGACCAGCAAAACATGAAGAAAAGGGGCTCAGTGGAGCTTTCTCAGGCAGTCTGCTCAGGGTTTTTGTTTAATTTTTTAAAAAATTTTACTTTTTGTGTTTGTTTGTTTGGTATTTTTCTGTAAAATCCTGTGCACCCAAAGATGAATTAAGGTGGTATTCTTTGTTTGTTTCTTTTGGCAGAGAGATCTGACTCCTTTTGAAAACGCGAGTATATTTTTGTTTGCTGTTTTGCTCGTGTCTGCATCGAGGCAGACAGACAGTGTGGTTATTGGAACTGGACCCCTTCAGAGTTCATCACTAGTGCCACCAAACATGTTAGATCTAAATACAGCCAGACCAGAAATAAGCTGCTCTCACCAGAGTAAAAGGAGGAGGATGGGTAGTGTGAGAATATTGAAAACTGGAGTGGATTTTGCTTGATCTTCTTTAAAGAAGTCACTAGCCGAGGCTGATTTCTAGAGGTGCCTGCACAGATGAGGATGTGATGTGTCTTGACTACACCCTCTCCTTCCCTGCCAGGGGGTCTGCAGGTGCCCCGTAAGTAGATTCTTAACAGGATTTGATTTAAATGGATATATTACCTTGAAATACGCATCTCTTTTGTGTATTTGTGCATTTTTAAGTTGTGAGACTGTCTCATTAATTCAAGTAATTATGCAGGGCTGTGACTGAATCTGCTCTCTCTGTTGCACAGCAAATTAAGGCCAAAAAGGAGCCTCTGAGGAGCCACATAACCTGAGCACTCCCTGAGCAGCTGCATGGCTGCAGCCTCCAGACAATTTGCCCTTGCCTTTCCTGTGCCCCCTTGAAGGTAGTCTTGCCCTGCTGATGTAGATCAGAGCACGAAGCTTTTTCCTGATAACTTTCCCCTGTAATAGCATGTCCCATATATTATTTCTTAGTAAAAGCCCTTCTCTTGTTATGAGAAACAACAGCTCTGAAACAGTTTCTGTCATCTGCTGTGGCTGGTAATCAGATGTACCAAGAAGAGTGATTAGTGCAACACAACAAAGCAGTATCTCGGCAGGGTTTGGATAACCTGCCAGTTTGTGTTTTGTACTAATATGTCATAAAAAAAAAAACAAAACCAACAACAGAAAAACAACCCACAATTAGTTTTGACGACTTTGGCGCTTTATTCTTGTGTTAATGCTTCTTTAATGCTGGGGAAAGCAGAGGTTTGAAAACTGCCGACGTTTGAGGATGGTGTGGATTTCCCCCTTCCCGCCGCGAGTCCCTGCAGTTCCGGGGCCGGCCACAGGAGGGCGCTGCGCACTGCCGGGAACTGGCGGGCCCGCGGGGGCGCGCGGCGCGCTCCGGAGCCTTCCCTTCCCACACGGTTCCAGACCGGGCACTGCCGGCTCCGTCTGGCTGCACACGGCAAGGTAGGCTGGACGCGAATAGCAGACAGACTGAAAAACCCCTCCGTCCACAGAGTAGTAAGAAAAATCTATCTAGCAACTGCAGATATTAACAGAATTAAAAATTGTTAAGCAGCGTGCTCAATTGCAGATATGTCTTAAGGGCATGCCATTTTTATTCATAACATAGTCTAATACACACCACGAACTTGCAGCCGTATGCCTCTGTAGTTCTGATGAGAATCTAAAAGCTGTGATTTTCTGCTTGCATGTTCCACTGCTTCCCCCAGTCTCCCCAGAAGCCAAACTTCCTAATTGGTTTTAAAACTGAAATCTCTTGGGAGTTCCTGTGGACATGCTAAAGTGTTTTCTAGTCTTACCTAGAGGTGGGAATATGTTCTCTTTCACTCACACAAATTTTCCTGCCTGTTGCCTAGAAAACTGTGAGTTCAGAGGGCTCAGCAGCAGACAGATTGCCTAGGGAGTGTAAAAGCTCCACTTTTGCTGGGAGAGGTTCACAGCACAGATCAGGAATGAAATATTACCAGGTAAACTAATTCACAATTTATCAGCTTTAGTCCATGGGACACTGTCTGAAACCATCCTCACAGGCTTAGTAGAATAAGTCCTCCAAATGTGTACTGAGGAGGAAGAGATGCAGTTCAGTGTAACTGAAGGGTGTGCCCTGTCATCTTGCAGCTGCAAGCTTTCAGTTAAACAGGTTGCCTTTCTGGAGACTTATATAACTTCAAATTAAGTAAATAATTTAAAATAAGTACTTTATCTCACTGGTCACTGCAGTTGTTGAAATGTAGCACTTCCTAGGTATAGTCAATAAAGGGATATGGATAAAAAAAGGACATATCCTCCATCATTAATGAATTGACATCCTGGTAATTAAACAAAACAAAGCAAAAAATACTTTCAGATGCATAAAATTTTAAATGCAGAACATTTCTATAAGTTAAATCACTGAGCTGTAGGCAATTTTCATGTAAATAATCTTGATTTGTCAATCTTCATTCTTCAATCTTCTGTAGTAAGTACAACTTTATTTTTGCCCTTGAAAGCCATAAAATGCATTCTTAATATCCACAGATGTGTATTTACTACTAATAGCCTGGAAAAAGAAATCCTGAATGGTGAAAAATATTTTTAAACTATAAATTTTACTATTCTGATTTATGGAGCTGCTGTTTGTCTTCATATGGCATTTTTCCACTGTGACTCAAAATCCAGTTAATATTTTCCTAATTCTTGTCTTTCTTCTCATGCTGTATACAATCGAGGATATTTAGGTCTATAGGTAAAGGTTCTATAAAAGACCTTGGGTTTGTTGTGCTGGTTTGGATGTCTTATGAAACACAGTCCATCTTAGCAGATTTCACAGAAACACAGGATTACAGAAGTGTCCAAGGTGGGAAGAGAGTGTTCTAGTCCGACCCCCCTGCTCAGGCTGTGTTGCCTAGAGCTGGTTATGCAAGGCCATGTCCAGATGGTTTTTGAATACCTTTTTGAATAAATTTTTGAATATTTTTGAATATCTTTTGAAAGGTGGGGGTCTCCACCAGCCCTCTGGGCAATGTGCGCCGGTGCTCTGTCACCCTGACAGTGAAAAAGGGTTCTCTGGTGTTCGGAGGGACCTCGTGTGTTCCAGTCCTGCCACTGGGCACCACCGAGAAGAGCCTGTCTCTGTCCTCTTTGCACCCTCCTTTCAGGTATTTGTACACATTGATCAGGTCCTCCAGAGCCTTCTCCAGTCTGAACAGGTCCAGCTCTTTCAGTGTTTTGTCATAGGAGAGGTGATTTACTGCAGGAATACTGCTCTGCTACTGCTATGGAAGCAGCTACTGCTTCTTGATCTAGGGGATCATGGCAAAAACTGGAAAAAGCCCATTCAAAAAATAACTAAAATCAGTATTAAAAAAAAAAAAAAAAACCACCAAAAAAACTTGACTAAAAATATGAACTTCATTCTCTAGAGTCTGCTGAACAGGAAGAAAATCCATTCATTATTTTTTTCTTGATCCCATGCTAGGCCAAGGTAAATGTCATACATGGTATTGATATTTCAATTTATATTAGACTATGAACTACTTCAAAGAAAAGGTAGAAAAAACCCACACTGAACTGTGTCAGAATACAGTCTGCAACTGAATCCTTTGTATGTATATTTTACAAATATTTGCCAGACTGTGAATTTTTAGTATATAGTGAATAAAGTGCAAAACAACAGCTCATATGCAACAATAAACTAAAGACTTCTACTAACTCCTTTTGAGATTTGACATGCAAAGCAGTCATGAGGATGGAAGTTGTATCTGCCAACAGAAAAATTATATCTGCCACAGATAAATCAGCAAATAATATCACATTGTTGTGGGTGGAAAGGAAGCTTCAGACAAAGTTTATTAGAGAAGTGACCCACTGAGTCCAAGGTGTAAAAAGGACCCCCTTCATTCTAAACTTCTCAGAGAGGAGCCTGGCTGCAACTGGATTCAATCCTAGGCCCAGAATTTTTCAGTGGTTTAAGGAATTACAGAGGTGTGGTTGAACCTTTGTTCAACTTTGTGCTGTAGGATCAAGGATGGCAAATGAGATATATTCATATAAAAAGGAATGACTTACTATGATAAATGACTAGGCAAAAAGATCTTATTTAGAATCAGAATTATTTACCACACAATATAGAAGCTAAACCTGCTGTTATAGAATAGTCCAATATAGTGTACTATATTAAAACAGCTATATTAAAGCTAGCAAAGAACAGTTATTAAGTAGAGATTGATGTTACTCAACCATACCAATGATATTGGGCAAATCTCTTTTTCTCAGCGTTGAGGGGCATCCCCACCCACCCAAGGGAGGAATCTCTGCACACACTCCAAGAAGAACCTACTGCTTGAAAGTGGGACTGGACTTTCAGAGTTTAGAGTGATTGACTGTCAGTCAGATGTCTCAGGCCAGCTGTACCAGCTCAGCATTTTTGAAAAGGGCGATTTACCATGTCTTTACCTTGATGTCAGGATGTTTAACTTTGGGATTGATGAGTCAAACTGGTTTTAACATAATTCAACACCAAAAGCAAAATGACACCCCCTCTCAGTTCACCACTGATAGCTTTGCAGACAGGGCACTGTTTGAGTTGTTTTGCAACATTCCAGGCAGAGCATCCTGCTACACACATGACTACCATGAAAACTGGAATTACAAATGTAATTGCACAGTATGCTGCTGCTTTCTACTGTCTATGCACATGTGTAATGTCTAATGTAATATAAAGGTAATGCACTCTTGTTGAGCCTCATTGTTATATTGCTGGTATTGCATTTGCTGGACATACCTTTTACAGGACATAAAAGCCAAGGGAGGACTGTACAAAAACATACAGTTTATCCAAAATGAATTGCTTTTCACGATTGTCAGTGATACTAAACTTTGTATTGTTTCTAATAGTTTTGTTTTCCAGACAAGAGTTTATATATATATACACACACATATATATATATATATGCTCTAGACTTCACATTCTACACTGCTTTTGGGAAGCTTTCATATATTTACTCTTGTTACTCATTGCTCTGCTTTATTGAATAATATCAAGGATGAGACTAATGAACAAAACAACAGTAACAAAAATCAGAAAAAGAAAATTATTTTGTAATTAAAACCTGTTAAAAAATCTGTTTAGAGGATAGAGAGGCACAAATTTCATAGGACATTGAAATGCACATCCATTATTGCTACCGATTTTGGTGTATTTGTACAGGTTTAAGTCAATAGGCATAGACTTAACACATTAATAAACGAGGACCTTTGTGAAGAAGCTTTTTTTTTTTCCCCTCCATAGACAGGGACTCAGTAGACTTTTTTCACAATATATGAGTGCAGGTGCAGTCTACATCAACACCTCAGCTCATTTGGTCGGTGCAGTTCGCTGGTAAAGTTGTTCCTCTCTCCTTGGGGATATACAACTATAAAGCACAACGTCAGCTTTTGTTTTAAACAAGAATCTCTAATCCTTTTCTTTCTGAGTAATAATCTTTAACCAGTGTAATGTTGTAAGCCTGGTTACTAAGGTTGAGCCTCCTGCTCTAATGTGTCATTTTCTGAAGTTCAAGGCTCAGTTGTGCTCCCTGGAACTATTTAGAGCCCTTTTTTGGGACACTGTCAAACTTCCACAGCATCTATTGCTGTTGGAAAGGAACATCAAATAAATTCACAGTTAAAGGGAGTTTACATCATCTGTAAATAAACACACAGAAATATTTTTGTTTACTATGAGATTAATTTTTGTTTGATTTTAAGCTTTACTGCAATCTACTCATGACTTGATATCCTCTCTATATCTTATACTAGCAATTTTTATGTCTCTATTTCTCCCACTGCAAACTGAGTGTAAAATTCAATCTTATGCCCTGGACAGGATGCTGAACAATCACTATCACAGTTGCTCAAGGTTTGTGTTTTGTTGTTGTTATTGTTGTTGTTTTGTTTGTTTGTTTGTTTGTTTTTACTTTGTAGCTGGGACAGGTGCTAAAGAAATCACAAGCTATACATTTGGCTTTGATCTACTGACCTTCAAAACGTATAAAAAATTATTTCCAGTTCTATGGCCAAAACAGATACAACTATTTGAGATTCATTGCAGGCAATTAGGCATTACAGTGTCCCAGATCAAGGAAAATTCCTGACTTGATCACATTCCTGTGTATGATGAAAGATGGGGGACATTTTAAAAAAACATATGGACATTTATTCCAGAAGGGGGACACAGCCCTATGAATAGTTTTGAACAATTGCATAGTCAAAGATGACGAAAGTTAAAAATTTCTGGAAGATCAGACTGTATGTGACAAGTATGATCTGTTTGTTATGAAACAGGAAAGCCAGATTAACACAGACACTGACAGTTATATTGTCAGGTCCTTATTTGAAAAGACATACTTCTGTTATATTACTGATGTAATATAACAGAATTGCTAACAATGTTTAGTTTATGAGTCATCATATTCATATGTGCTTTGAGTCTTTTTTTTTACACAGCTATTGTTCTACTTATTTCCTTTTCCCCTTCTGTCCTTCCAATATCACCTTCTCTTGAAATACTTTATTGTTTTTATTGGCCCTTTTGCTTCCCTTTCCTATTCTTGGTGTATTTTTAGGTTCTTTTAATACTTTCTTTTCAAAATATATCACACAGTGCTTTTAATTTAGCACAGGGAACTACTCAGAAGCCTGGTGAAATGCTTGCTGATGTAGAGGATAGGGCACACAAATACTACCAAAGTCCATTTAGTTCTGCAAGACTGTACTTAACAAATTCCCTTTTGTGAATTCTTTTTGAGACATTCAAATGTGTGAAGGAATAGTGGTCACTAGGGACAAGGGCCAGGCTAAGGTGACACAGAATAACACCATTCGTATTTTTTGACAAATCATAAAGAAATTGGTTAGCTCTGACTGTCCTTCATTCTCTTCTGTTTCTCTCCTTCAAGAATCAAACTGAAATCTGAAGCTGGGATATGGCATCTGGCATTTGGTCAACCACACTGTTATGAGACAATCATCCTTTCTTAAAGCAAAAAAAGCTAAGTTACAGAAACCAGGTCTGTAATGAGTAAATGGCAAACATAAAAGGGCATTGTAGATAATGTGGATCTTGATTGTTTATCCCAACTAGTTGATCCTAGAAAGACGTAGCAATGCTAAATCAGTTCTAATGGCACTAAATTGCCATGCAATTTCTGAATTAGAGAAATTAGGGTGATATCAACATAGTCCCTCTGTGCATGTGGTCAGTGCGGATGTGATAAACAAGGTAATATTAGCAAGACAACCTTTCTGATGGCAGAAGATGGATGATGATATTGACAGCCATTTAAATAGTTGTAAAATGTGCCTATCAAACAGAATTGTTCCAGCCCTGGGACCATTTTACCTGCAAAAAGGGGCAAGTAAATCACATGAGACAGATTCCATTGACTTTGAGGAAAAGGAAAGACAACCCTTTTTTATTGCTATTGATGTTTGCTCTTATTGACTAAGTGTTTGCCTCGGACTCAAGTACCACCAGACACATAAATACAAGGAGAACCTTGTGTGTGTCCTTTATCTGACTGGGGGAAACAATTTGCAATTTACATCCTAGGGATCTGCAGCTTTCCTCCAACACACAGAACAGTTTGAGAAGAGTGTGCTGAAAATTGGTTCAAATAATCCTCCTGTCCTACAAAGTCCTTGCTGAGTTCAAAGAGAATATTTTCCTTTATAGTGCAGAAGAAAACATTTGACACTCTATCACTGTGATTTCACTGCCTGAATTATCTCTGAACTTTGCTAAGTCACAGCCTGGCTTAGTTTGCCAATGCTATATTTTGTGAAGATGCTAGGGCATAGGGTCACCTTAAAAAAGACTGCTGTAGGAATTCCCTTCCTCATATATTTTTGTGGGAAAAACCAGCTCTAATAAATGTGTGCAATAGAAAAAGAAAATGAAAAAAATTGTAACAGCCTGGATGATTAAGAAGAGGAATATTTCTGAATGATCAAGATACAAGTGAAAATCCATTAAAGTAATATAACTCAGCTGTCACATCCCTCTCTGGAAACCACAGAGGAGCTCATGTTTCCAGAAGGGATAACACACTTCAGCTGTTACATCTTACAAGGTTATTCATTTAGCTCTGGAGGTAGGAATCTGTAATTTGTTACCAGGGGTTTCCTGTCCAGACCTCTCAGGAGGGTCCTTACAGTGATACCAACTGGGGATTGAGTAATATCAAACAGAGAATACAGGCTTTTGGCTAGCACCACAGTTGAGGTTCTGGGAATAGGAAGTGTGTTCTTGAAATTAATAACCATCTTAATGAATCATTATTTTACATAGGCCTCAACTTATTTCAAAAGAGCTTTACAATAATGAACTCTTCCTATGCTATCTGTAGTAATGCAGTTATCATATATTGTATATTATACTGATATAACATGGGAATTCATATATAATTTACATAGAAAACTAAATTTTGGACCTGTTTGATTTATTCATTGTAAAAACATAAATACTTAGAAGAAATTAAAACTGAAAAGACATTCTATTTTCCTTTGCTAATAAAATATTGTACATTTTATGGTGAAAGTCAGTGAATCGTTACAAAGCATAAGTCTAGATTTGTTAACACTGTTAGGCAGAAAATATGCATCTTTTGAGTAACATAACCTCAGCTACAATAGTGCAATAAATGTGAGTAGATGACTTGGCTTATTTTATTATTATTTTTTGAATTTGCATGTTGGTCACTGTTTAGTGTGAGGAAAAGAACATGCAGATTTAGAGCTAGGTGAGTTGTCTGGGCTCAAGCACTTTTCACAGGGACAGCTGGCACGCGTCCCTTTGTGCTTAAAAAGGGAATGGGTAAATTTCAGAGGGAAAGCGATGTTGTTACTAGAAGGATTGCAAAGACAAACTTTGAAATATGGATCTGTATCTACTCCTGCAAGGTGACACTCCATTGACTTCACTTGATACTTGCTTTACTGAGAATTGGTCCAATAGATTTTAATGCAGACAGTGTAACAGAGAAAATATTGCTTTCAGCACAGCTGACGGTGTAATGTTATTTTAAACAGATAGGATGGATTGAAACATTTTCTCTCCCTCCCTCCCTGTCTTTCACTTCAAATGTTTGTATGACAATGGTCTTTTCTGTGCTTAATCAGCTCATAGATGCAAGTGGCTATTCTAAAGTCGCTTTTATTTTTATCAACCTGTTTGCTTGCATATTGCTGGTGTGAGAGTTTCCTAATCACAATATTCCATGGCAAAGAAAAATCTATGAGGCAGAAATAAGATATGGCTCAAATCACCTTGTAGCTAGTGTTCCAAATAGAACGTCTCAGAGGCATTTGTCATTAGAACTAGAAGAGTTTTACGGCCCTGAAAGCAAAGCAAAGAGACCGTAAACACTTCTGTAGTGCACGTAATCATCATTTACAATTGCACTAGAAACTGTGTGAAATGGTAGTCAGATTTTGTTGGTTTTGTCTTAACCTCTTTTCATTGAATAAAATCTATATGCCAATACAAAGACTGCAATGAAACTCTAAGATTTTCTGTCAAGTGTTGGGTCACTACGCTCTTCCAAAATGGTTTGCACTGCTCCTCATTTGGGCAGAAAAATAAAAGAAGAGAAATAATAACAATCTCAAATTGTTGGACTGAGTTTTTGTGAGCCTCCAATATGTCAATGTTTCACATTAGGCTCACAGTTCCCAAAGAAATGTCTGTTAAATGTTCAATGGATATAGTCAAGGAGGAGATATTGATTGAGTTAGAGGAGCCTGTGGTTTGGGATATCAGTGCTGCCATTTTATGAGCTGTTCAAACTAATGATGATTACGAAGGTAATTCTGGGATTTACTCAGTACTTGCTGAGGACAGTAGAGGCCCTTCTGTCTAGTGGTATTTCAGATAGGTTCATAACTGAGTAGGGGACAAAGCCAGCTGGGGAGAAATAGCATCCCCTAGATATCTTCATTGCTTATATATCAGTATGTGTTTATGTTTATAGAAATACTTTTAAAAAATTAAAAGTCTGTCTTTTTTGATCCCCAAGAGAATATACTGTCTTTTTCTCCTTGCTTTTTGGTGTTTAGGATTGACACTAGTCCTAGCAGCAGCAGCATCAAGACTTACTCATTGAAACCAACTCATAGTCATGAGGATTTGTGGCTCTTTATACTTGAAAATTCATAGAGGTGTTACTCACACCATTCCATTCTCAAATATGTTAATTAAAATATTGAATATTTATGCTTTCTGAGAGTTATTTTCTTGGTAACATGACTGTCTTTCACAGAATCAAGAAATGGCCTTGGAAGGGACCTTAGAGATCATGGAATTTAAAACCTCGCTGCCTTGTTCATGAACTGCTTCCAGATGAGCAGGTTGCTCAGAGCCCCATCCAGCCTGGCCTTGAACATTTCCAGGGACGGGAAGTTCACATCCTTTCTGGGAAACCTGTTCTAGTTCCCTCTGTAAGAGCAGGTAGGTTATGGAATGGCTTCTGTGCTTACTACCTCTTCACCCCACTGGCCAGACCAGCTGTCAACAAACATTATTTTCAGGCTAGAAATATGTGAACGAAGGACAGTGAACAAAAACAAGAAAGATTGTTTATGTTTCAAAGTGTGAGAAAGTGAAAAACTGACCCTTAATATTGTACAGAGACTAAAGAACTGACTCCATCTTATGAACAAGTAGAAGGCTGTAAAAAAACTCAGAAAAACCAGGGCAACAGTAGGCATCTTTAGAAGACTTGTAACTGTAGCGTACCTGCATGGCAATTGCTTGGCAATTGAATAACTTGACATAAATATTCACATTTTAGGCTTTAGCCAATACTTGAATTTTAAAACCTCCCTCGTTACACCAGCAGAGCCATAGGCTGTAATTAGCATAACCTTGAATGCGTCAGCTGGGCTTGTAGCAGAGATTTACAAATAACTTGTGTAAATTATTGTAACATCTGTAAAGCAGTGGCCAGAATCCCATCAAGGATTTTCTAAAAAACCCAAAAAGCTTAAATCTAACCCCTTTCCAAGGTAACTCAGGGGATACATAGTAAGATGAACTAAAATCTCCCTTGAATATTGTGTGAAAAGGAAAAATTTTGTCTTGTAGTAAGATTGAATAGAACTCAAACAAATATGCTATAGGAGAAAACAAACTAATTAGGAATTTTGCAGCAAAAAAGACCCAGTACGTGGCAGACCCCTGCTACTGAACTGCATGATGCTTTGCAACATAGACCATCCCCCTAATTGTGATGATTTATTTTTATTCAAGAGCAGTTAAAACTCATTGTTATGCTGCCTGCTTAGCACTGCCCTTGCCTGGAGACCACTATAGCTTAAACCTCAAATATGTTAAACAAGAAATTGTAAATAGTGGCAAGAAACTTTGCAGGAATTAATTGGAACGTAAAAGAAGCATTATAATTCAAAAGTGTAAATTGTAAACATAAGCACAGGTAATGTCTGGAACAGAAAGGTGCAAGGGAGAATAGAATCTATGGGATCAGTTTGTTGCCCCTTAATAAAATAATCATGAAACCCAGAAAATCACATTCATTTAAAAATATTTGGAAAGATATATATTCCCTGAATACCGCATTCTCCCTTTTTGTGATAAAGGTTTTTTTTCCTGTGGAGCAAAAAAAAACCCTCCCTTCTCTTTCCAAAGCCACCTCAGGGGATACATATAGAGAAAACCTTTCTACAAAGCCTCACAAGCTTTCTCTCTGCCTTGACTTTGCAAAGGGGTCAGCTGGTTTTGCCTTACATGGATATCAGATCAATTAGTACATGCAGATTTGTTGATGGGCTGTCAAATTTCTCATCACTGCAACAGCTTCCCAATCAAAAAGATTACACAAAGGACATCTTATAAAAATGTAGCTATAATGTAACCTGGAATGTCAGCTCATATGGAGTGAGAAGGGATGGCTAGATGTTTATTCATGAAGGGTGGTACCAACACGGATTGTGGGTGTTATGGGTAGCCATAATGTGTGAGGGATTTTAGGACTAATCAAACTGTTCTTGATTCTCAAGCACTCTCAGGACTACTAATTGAACTGGAGGGTAACTCTGTGGGACTTGTGAGAGTCATCCTGCACCAAAAGGAAAGGAGTTGGTTGGTTCTTTAAGTGGCTGCAGAAAAAAAACCAACAAAACAGTCACCTCTACTCTTTGCTGCCTTATTAGTTTGTGGCTTGGATTTGAGGACAGATGAGTTTGTGACACACCTGGAAAAGTTAACTTGAGATTGTGATGCCATAAAATTTCCTACAAAGCTATAGCTTTCTATTGTAGAAAGACTGTTGTAATGAGATATATCTTTTAGGTATAAACTGTGATCTCTTACATATAAAGAGTGATTCAAAATTATCCTGCGGATGTCAGAAATATAATAAAATAGAAATATATTTTACCAGCGATATTGCAGACTATAGAAATGAGCAGTTCTTAGTTTCACACTGATTAACAAAAAATCTGCCTCAGTAATACTGAGGTAGGAAATAATCCTGGGACACAAGGATGAGAGACAAAAGTCTGCTTAAATATGACATAGAGTCATGTAGGTGGGTAAACAAAGATATAAAATATCACAAGAAGAACTTCTAACCTATACAAGAGGAGCCAGAAGCAGTGGCAAGAGGAAGAGCAACACACATACAAAAGTAATTATATTGCTAAACAAGCACATGCTCGAGAGATTGAAAATCACACTCAAAAATAAAGAGAGAAAAATTAAAAAACAAATATTAATGAACCAAGGGAGAAAAACATAAATAATCTGTGGTCAAAGTGAAGCTTAGAAAAGTTTTAACCATCAGATAAGAAGAGGGCCATTGAGACTAGGCAATGTAACAGGGAAGCAAAGGTGAAGGCTGATGCTAAGGTTTCACAGGAGATTAGTAGTGCAGTTATTCATTTTTTAATTATGTGAGCTACAAGAAATGTGAGACAACAAATATTTAACAAATGACCAGCATTATTTATTCATAGAGGACAGAGCCAATGGAAAAAAGAGAAAATGGAAAAGGAGAAAATATTAATTAATTTTTCACTTCAGGATTCCCAGCAGAATGCATGGAACAGATGCTGAGGGTAAACAAATCTCTTACACTGCAACTGGACTTTGCCACAGACACTTAGAGTCATAGAAGAGGAGTAATATAGAAACTCACGTAGAAGTCATACAGACTCAGATTCAGACTGTAATTCTATTTTCTTCTGCAAAGAAGGTGTTATTTTAGCAGCATTTATTTCGTAATAATTTCATGTCCAAACTTCTGAACAGACACTTTGGTCTTTGACCAAATACTCAATATCTCAGGCCTCATGATATCTTTCTGGGCCAGTGTTTCTGAATCTTTCTAGAATGAAATTTGATTCTGCCGTACTTTTTCTACAACTTCTTCCACCAGATGTCATTCCCTGATTTATTCTCCAATCTCAATTTTTATTCTTTCCTCCTGGGATTCTTCTGCTTTCATCTTGCGTATCATCCAGAAATGGGTTAAATACAATCCACAAAGAATTTGCACCAGACACTGCTATATATTATAGCTCACCTGTAATCTACTCCAAAGCATCCTTTATCAACCCATGTAGTGACTTGGCTAGTGACTTTATTCAACAGGATGATATCATTGACTGATTAAACTGAAACACACAACTCTAGGTCCATATACTTATCACTGTCTGCTCCAGAATTGAAAGTGAGAAAAAGATTGGAAAAAAAATGTCAGAGTTTTTTCAGAAGTTCTTCAGAAGTTCCAGTAGCTTCTGAAAATTAAAACCAAAAATCTCAAAATTTAAATCTTTACCCAGGTGCAAGTTACCCATCTGCACACAGCAGTAGCTGGTGGAGTTGCTGGAAGCTTTGGATCAAGTCCTAGGTATCATATGTCAAATGTGGAATAGTTTTCTTCTCTAGGAATTGACTTTTCAGAGCATAGGCAATTCCCAATATTGAAGTCTTTTGGATCTTGTTTAAGAGGATACAGACAAGGGATGTGTTAGATTTTTCTCTTGCAGACTGCTTCCTGATGAATAGGAGGTACTTGCATATGAACCACTGCTGAAATGTGTTTTGGAAATGATTCCCTTGGGAGCAACAATCTGAGAGGTGGTAAAGTTATGAGACAATAAATCAGAATAATTTCTGCTACACAGATTGTCAGAGGATGACCTGAAGCTCAGACAAACAGGTATCAGTCACGTTTCCAGAGCAGAAGAGAGATTCTACCTATTTAAAAATTGTACCTTCTTTCTTTGTGTTCTTTGACTTGGTGGTATTCCACAAATATCAGCCGTGCCTAAAAATAGAGAGATTGGGATGTTCATAGAGTCATTAATATCACAGACATCATTAATTATTGATTATTCTCAGGCACATGGGAAAAGAAGAATTTCTTCCCTAGAGAAGTTAGATGTTCCATAAATTCTGAATTCAAATGAACAAAACATCTTCTCTTGTGCTGTTCTTAACTAATGTTACCCATTTTATATGGAGCAATAAACGAAGCATTCACAATAACTCACACAATTCACAATTGCTATCAAGGCCACAAAATCACTGTATTACTTGGAGATTTTTCTGGACTAATGGGTATGAAAAACTCACAAATTTGCTGCCATAGCTCTATTACACTATAACACACTTTTCAAGAGATAGGAAGAAAAGATTTAAATAGCACACACTATGTCATTTGAAAACTAAAACTTGACAGAGGATGAAGTCCATAGGACAGGGTTTTATATAAGTTTTAGAAACTTGCTGAAGCTCCTAATTTAACTGTAGCCTTTCTTCAGCAGTGAAATCAATTTCAAAGAGGACCTTAGAAACTCAGCTCAATTTTGTTCTCAGCAAAACCTGGAGGAGGTCAAAGAAACATTTTTCTTTAGTTAGATCTTTAAGAACAAATCACTGTGTAATGGAAAGATGTTTAACAGGCAAGGACATTCACTAGAACTTTACACATACCTTAAGTATAATAAAAAGAATAAGATTTTAACAGGAACTTGTCATATTTTGCATCTCTAAGGGGACAACAACAGACCAATTTTGAAGGTGCCATCAAAAGGAGACTTTCAAAGTGATCTTGTATTTAAGAGTCTGTTCTATTGGAAGACTCATCCAGCTAGCTCTATGTCTCTTTTCCACAGATCTGTGAGACCTAGAATTTGACCAAACTTTTCAGAAAGAAAGCTATGATTTTTCTCCTTTATTGTATTGTATTTTGATTTTGGTTATCTTTTTATTCTTTCCTTCTGAGTACTTCTTCTCATTAGTTACAGGACAAGAAGATCTAGCAAGCATAAATATATTTAAAAATTGTGAAGCAGCCTATTTGTTACCTTTTTAGCTTACTCTTCAGTACCACTACTAAACTATTTACTTAGGTGATTAAATTGAAATTGTTGGTAAGATACTATTTAGCTTATGTGTAAAATATGCTCATATCTTAATAGTTCCCTCATTTCTCTTCCAAATTTCAGTTGCTCAATGAAATAAAGCTTTGGCTATTTGGTCTTCAAATTTCCCTTCAGCCCCTGTAATTGCTCTATTACTTATCAGACAGCTTCTACTCTCTTCATGTTTGGTAATATATATGAACACATACTTGCTTCAAGTAAATTAGGAATGTTGAGTGCATGAATGTTTTTACTGTTTTGAAAGAAAAAAGAGGGCACCTTTTTTTCCCCCCCTCATTGTTTTCAGTGGAGCTTAAGGAAGTAAATTTATATGTGGAAAATAACAGTTTTTATTTTATGTGTGGGCATCAAGTAAGAACCGTTTACAAACAAAATTCAAACACATATTTAAATTTATTCCTACAGAGTTCTCATCAGGAATTATCATATCTGAATGGCACTAACAGAGTGACAGAAGCAGAGGCAGTGCACTGTAAAAGATTTGACATCAATTTCTACAAGCTGACAGCTGAAAGAAGGGCCCCAGGTAGAAAGACATACAACAGAGTTGAAATGGAGATCTGGTTTGCCAGATGATTTTGGAAAGTGACCATTGGATAGGGATGAATAGTCTGGAATAGAGAAAAACAAATATCATGCAAGAAGAAAAATATCACACAGTATCATTCTATGGTAGCTAATGGCTGAATAATAATTGCTAGTGAGTTCTGAAAGATGGCCAGGGATGCTGCATTGATTACTTGCCTGGGAGACATATCTCTTTTTTAGTTCTACTCAGTGATAGTTTACTTTCTGGGATGGATCCATTTTGATTTTTTAAATTGATCTCTTGCACAGCTGCCACTGCACACAGTAACATTGCAATAATACTCTTTGTCTCAGTGAAATGGGGTTGAAGGTAGGTAGGAGTGGGACCCTGAAGGTAGGTCAGCCAGCCTTCTCAGAAAGATTGTGTCAAATACTGGTTCCTTCAGTCCTTGAGGTCTGTAAAGGTATTAACTCTCTAGCAAGGGGAGGCTCTTAGACATTTATACAGATTAAGAACAAACTATGCAATTAGTGTACAGAAAAATCCTTAATGATGGTAAAAGGAAATTGATGTGACTTTGGGATTCACCACATCAGACCAGAGAGGCACTTTCATGTCTGCAGAGGCTGCAGGAGTTGCTATGTATAGCTCCAGGGACACCAGCTGTGCCCTACATAGACAGAACTCTTGTCACCTGGCTACTCAGGGATGCTGCAATCTGCTCACAAATGGCTTCATCTGTGGGGGTAGTGATAAACTTTTACAGACTGGACACACCCTGGCAACGTGCACACACAGCCCACAAAGCCAATCCTATCCTGGGCTGGAGCCAAAGCAGTGTGGCCAGCCGTGCAAGTGACAGGAGTCTCCCCCCTTGCTCTGGTGAGACCCCACCTGAGTGCTGCATCCAGCTCTGGGGTCCCCAGCTCAGAAAAGATGTCAGCGTTTGGATCAAGTCCAGAAGAGGGCAGCTAAAAAGGTTGGAGTGCTGGAGCCCCTTACTTATGAGGACAAGGTTAGAGAATTGGGACTGTTCGGTGTGGAGAAGACTTTGAGGTGATCTTATTGAGCCTCTCATCATCTAAAGGGAGCCTACAGCAGAGATGGAGAAGGACTTTTCATGAGGATGTGTAGTGACAGGACAAGAGGAAATATCTTTAAACTGAAAGGGGGTAGGTTTAGATTAGATATTAGGATTATTCTTTATGAGAGTGGCAAGGCACTGGCACAGGTTGCTCAGAGAATATGTGGATGCCCCATCCCTGAAAGTGTTCAAGGCCAGGTTGGGGGCTCTGAGCAGCCAGATCAGGTCTGATGGAAGCTGTCCCTGTACGTGGCAGTGAGATTGGAACTAGGTACTCTTTAAAGTCCCTTCCAGTCCACACTATTCTGTAATTCTATAATTGTTGAAGGTGTCCAGAATTTATTCAGCCTTACAGAAGCTCAGGATTCACTGTTACAGCTGACACAGTACCTTTCAGAGCCTGTCTTGGCTTGACTTGTATAAAGTGACAGCATCCCCAAATCCCATTTGCTACTGACTAAGCAGCGGAGGAGCCAAATGACCTCTATCAGCTGTTCCTGAGATAAGCAGAAGAATGCAAATACCGCCTCTGTAGGTTTGGGTTTTATAAGTCCTCCTCTTGTTGACAGCATGAAGATATGGATGCTATGCATGACAGCACATCAGAGCTTTTCTGATCTAAACTCGTACGAGCCTTGCCATCTGACCAGACAAAAATCCATCAATTGTTCAAGCAAGCAAAAAGTGCTCAGTGTTTAGCCGTAAAACGATTGCAAAAACACTTACACAGACAGTGTAATTTATACCTTCTTGAGACATCCACAAAGGGCCCCCCTTCACCTCAGATGGTAGGTTTCGCTCATGATTTCCCACAGACTGCTGGTTACCCAGGTTTGTCTTTACCTGATTTCAAACCCTTCCTAGTGATATATCTATCCATTGCCAGCTCTGTGCATGTACATCTGAGGGGAGACAGCAAACAAAGAGGGAAAGCACCCAAGGGGAAGGCCATCACTTTGCAGAAGTCTAATATCCTCAGGATGATCGCTAAGGGAAGCAGATAAATTAAAAACCTTTCCCAGCCAGCATTCTCCTGAGGGGCTGTCCGTGCCTGCCCCTCTCCCGCTGCTCATCACACTTCACTTTCAGAAGCAGCAGGCAGCCCTGGGATGCCTTTCTCCGCGGAGGCCTGTTGAAAGGGCTCATCCTTTCCAGCGTGCCAGTGTGTTGTTTATTTATGGTGCTGGTGCTGCAGCAGGCGTGGGGCCGCTGCAAAAGAACACACGGCTCTGTGAGATAATAAAACAGCCAGAAGGCTTTCTGTGTGTTTGTGTCACAAAAGGCTCTTCAGAGAGGAACAGTTTTAGTGTCTGAGGAATGAAGTGCTATTTCAGAATCTGGAGGCTGCGGGTTCTTTTAACAATGGAATGATTTGTCCATATTTTTCATGTAATAAAAAGAGCAGCACAATATGCCTCCTTGCTTGCCTAGAGACCATTTGAAATTTTTAATGCTCAAACCAGCGAGAGAGAGCATGGAGTTCATTGCCAGGTTGACATGAACACAGAAATACTTTTTCTCTGTTTTCTGGGGACTGAAAGGTATGATGGAAAAGACTTTTAGAAGAATTGTGGTCAGGAGGATGAACTGGGGAGTTGATAGTCAGGCTCTAACTCTAGCTAGATACACTTTCAGATACCAGGGTAGCATGGTATAGGTTTGCTTCCTACTAGACTACTTCAGTATTTATGATTTTAATCCTAAATCCAAGAAATTAAGTTTTAGTGCTGCTTATTTTTTAAAGCAAATTGCTTTCATCCAGACCATGACAGATAATCATCAGATATTTTGCAGCAGCCAGGTGAGATTCCTAGGTTTAAAGAAAAAGAGACACAAATATTTTTTCTCATAGTATTGCAAAACCTTTTTATTAAGATATTTTGGGTTGAATGCTCATTCATTTGCTGAAAGTTGGACAATTTTTTGTGTGAATCCTGTTCACTCAACCATTCTGCATGGACTGTCACATTTTCAGTTTCTAGATCAATTCACATGGTAGGTCAGAGAGGCCCTGGCGCATTTTGGTAAATAGGGTGATCGGTGCTGCTCATGAACATTTTGGTTTTAAGGTTTGCTGTAAACTGTGAACAAAATAATTTTATTTACATTTTCAGAGTTTGTTCTAAAACTTAGGCCCAAAATCCAAGTCTATACTGAAGCATGTGCATTGCAATAATGGAACAAAGGTACAAAAGTAGAGTAAAAGCCCAATTTATAATGAAGTGTGGGGATTGGCATGTAAGGTATAGTACCGAGTCTCCACACCCTGCATCGCTGATGTCAAACCTTAGAGAAAAGTACATCTTTTCACCTCCAGCTGTCCAGAATCACACAGCACTGAAGCTTGGGAACTTCTCCCAGGATGGATTAACCTCTTCCTTCTTTTCATTTTAGATTTATGTGACTCAAATTTGTTATGATTTGAGGCTAGGGCATGGGATCACATGGTTTGGTGAAATATAGTCATTCTTTTCTCTTCTTTCAGTGTTAATATTACTTTTAGATACCTCAATGAGGTAATTGCTGACTGCAATTGCTGACTGCAGACTACACTCTGCTGACTATTGCCTCTGCCTAAAGTGCATAACTTTATGAATTGTATGTGAGGAACAATATTCATGTCCTGTCTCATTACAAAATGTGTGCTTTTTCTCTTGATATATACCTCTCTAGTTTATTTGCATTTCTTAGTCATGATATACCTGAGATATTTGTTTCAATTATTTTCAAAAGGACTTTTTTTCATAGAGATTATGAGTTTATTGCATTCATGATTATAATTTCAAAGAGGAAGTGCTGTTTGTGAAGTTAATAGCCATGTGTTTCATCAGTTTCTTTATTTTATGTATAAAACTGGGTGACTTAATTTTGAATAAGCTTCCCAATACAGCTATCAAAATAGCTAGAAGGGCATAAGTCACTTTTATTTTTCGAAAATAAACTGCTGTTGTTAATAAATCTCCATACTATAAAACCATCAGATAATGAGGAATAAGAAAAGACTAAGAGAAGAATTATATTTCTGTGTTAGAAACATTATTATTATTATTATAAATAATGAACTGGAGGGAGAAAAGCAGTTCTTTTTTAATGTAGCTCCGAGGAAGAGAATCTGTGTTGATAATGCAGGTGAATGGAGTCCTGTGCCATATGGGTAATGGTTGTCCAAGTCTCTGCAGCTTCCTCTTAACTGTGTTTATAACACCTCAGGCTGTGAAGCTTTAGCTTTGAATAGTTTATTCACTTCTATACCTATTCAGCTTATGGAATGCCTGAGGGAACCATGAGACAGAACTGGTTATATAATTTCCAGCAAGTAATACTGGATATTAATTTTCTCTGCTTTGTGAATCAGTCCTGCTTTCCTTTGTGGAAAAGTTCTTTAAATGACAACACAGTGGGCATTTGATTCATCCTGGTTCTCTTCTGTTTCTGTATTATAGCATACAGGTTTTATATCTAAAAAATATCTGTGAAATGGAGAAGTGACTCATTTTACTAAAAGCATGAAAGCATTTGAGAGGCACTAGATGAAAACTTAAGCAAGGACAAGGAGGAAGTCATCATCTGCATCAGAGGTCTAATGGAGTGGCATGTTCCTCTCAATCCATTTGCATAATTGAAATATTTTCTCCGCAAATGTAATTTTTTCATTCTAACCACTGGTAGCTGATTAACAGCAAAAATACCTGAAATGACCCAGTATGCAATCTCTGTGGTTTGTGTGCCTAACAGGCTGCCTGGCAACTGTAGAGATGGGCTTCAAAGAAAAAGGAATTGCAATTTTAAGCTGAAGCACAACAGTTTTCTAATGTTGCGTCCCATTCCCTTCACCTCAGACACATGAAATTCTGATTATTTTTTTAGTAATTGTTGCATTTGCCATCTTTGAGACCAGTTCCCAAAGAGAGGAAGAGTTGGTCAACCTAGGTGCCAGGCAAAGAGAGGCTATGGAAATAACCACAAAATTGTGAAAAATAGGGAAAGTTGTTTATTCTCTAGGGTAAAAAGAGACACTATAAAATATTTTCCCCACAATTGTTAACGAGACTGAAATTTCTCTGATGTCAGTTTTTCTGAGTAACAAAACCCTTTACTAATGCTCTTTGCTATGAGAAAAAGGACTCTTTACCACTGTTTGTCTTGATCTCTGAGATGTTTAAAATCAAGCTTTTAAAGATAAGTTAAAAAAATCTGGTGATTTTTAAATTTTTTTTTTTAAATTTTCATCTTTGATTTATTGAAACAAAATATAAAGCAAATATAGGAAGGGGGTTTTATACAGAATTTCCATCTTTCAGTTTTGCAAGATTTAATGCAGCAAGACAAATCTATTTATAGCACAGACTAACTTTATATGTTTCACTGCTGTAGAAATCAACATTTTGTGGCTATGAAAGCAAAAGAGAAACCCTATTAATTCATTAGCAGGCCTAGGTTACATCTTACAGTGTGGTCAGTCTATATTAATATTCTTTAGAAGTGAATCAGAAATAGTAGTCTGTGCAGTACTGCAGATGCAGTTGGCAGAGAAAGAAATATTTTGGGATAAACATCTCAATTGCATTGCTAATAGAGCCTGTGACTGAAAGATGTAGGAGCTGAAGAAGTCAAAATAAACCTTCTGCACAATTTATGACTTCTCCTGTCAGGTGCAGCATGCCTTCTTGATGGAGCAGTAAGAATATTTCCACCCATTTTAATGCACTTTCACATGCTCCTAGAAGATCTCCTTTATAGCTCTCTCCTCCTGCACCTTTCCCAGATCTGCAAGTGAAAATTCTGTATGTAATATATTAATTTCTTGCTGGTTTTTTTCTATGGTAAGCATCTCATCTGAAGAGTAACTATTTTCCTGAAGTGCCAGCTCTGGGAAATTATATGTTATGAGTCAGATGATAATTCTAAGGTTGGCAGTGAGCATGGGAAGTAATGTATACTTAGTGTAATGATGTCTTATTTTTCAGTCAGCAGATGTAAACTTTCTTGCTAAAATCTATGCAAAGGCACTGGGAATCTTAATTTTCTGTTTCTTTAACTATTTCAAATAATAAAGCTAAAATCGTTCTTATTTGTAAATGCCACTCACATTTGAAAATGTAAGTGATGTAATTCACACATGAATATATAATTAAATACAGATCTTGATTTTAAGTAGCTATGATTGGTCCTTCAGGTACAGAGTACTTCAGGTGATGCACAAGTTCTGCAGCAAAAGTCAAATCCCCTAGTCAAAAACCTCTTTTTTCTTTGCAATGTTTTAGTATCACAATTGCACATCTTTTCTGAATAGCACTGTGGTGGAAGTTTGGCACCTCATGTCCTCCTCAAGGGCATATCAAACTGCCTGCTGTGATGGGTATGACTGTGACAGCATGTAGCCATGTCCAGCCCCATCCTTTCTCTTCCAAGCAGTCTCAATACTCTTGTTTAGTCTGCTTTGAAGTCATGTAAAACCCAAAATGAGTATTTGGCCTACTGATTCTAGCCCAATAACGTGAAAAGAATAGGCTCACATAACTACTGCAGCAATCTTGTCTGCTTTCTAAAACATAAATCTGCATTCCTTTTAGTCATGAACAAATCCAAACATAAAAATTAATTAGACAATGCATGTATAAGTGAAAAATCAGATTCTGAAAAATGTGTGGGTTTTTTTGGTCTTTAAATAAAGCCATGAAATGTTGTCTATTAACATTTGTTAAATTAAGTATATTATGAATACTTCAAAAATTTTGTTCTTTTGATGATGAAATACCTAGTGATTCTTGTTGACTTGCTTTGTACAGGTTTATTTGCTTTTATCACATATTGTTGCTCCTAAATTATGAAAATTCTGACCTAGAACAAGAGAAGATCCCTTGTGTAAGATGTAATTGGAACTACTACAGCTGCTGTCTCCAGACTTATTGCTGTGTCATGGATTTACATAGTTCTTCTGTTAGAAAGTACTGCTGCCTTCTTGTTTTGAGTTGTATTTTTCCACATTCACTTCATGACCAGTTCCACAAGAGTAGTTTTGGCACTGTGTACAATATGGTGCAGAAATGGAAATAAATTTTGGTTAGAGAAATGTTAAAAATGGAAAATTATTACAAGAAAAACAGCAGCAAATTGAATATCATGTCCCAGACTACCAAATCCATTTTCAATGGAGAAGTGTGCTGATCTTTGCAGAATTTATCACCTGTAGCTGAACTGCCTAAAGGTCTTTCTACTCTTCTTGCATTTGAGCACAATCTTGTGTTGGAATAACAATGTATTGTGTTTCTATAATTTTTGACAGTACAATACCCTGATGCTTTAAATTGTATTTCTATGCCACTGACTTTGGTATCTTATACTGAGTGAATAAACACTATTTTCAATATTAGTAGAACATAAAAAATATGGAATTAATATAAAATAGCATTGTATTTTTTTAAAATAGGATAATTTATTTGTTTACCCAGAGGAAGATATTTTTCAAGATACCATTTTGTACTCGCTTGTCTAATTTTTTTTTTTGCTATACTTCAGAGAGTAATTTGGCCATACTTATTTTAGAGTAATGAGGATTTTTTTTATTATGACCATATTTAAATCTAGGCATAATGAATAGCTGTGCCTTGATTATCAGTAAATAAGTTACATTTATTCTGTGGCAGTCCAAGAACGACAATTTGATATTCAAGTGCTTTCTATTAAGGAAAAGAAACAAATACATATGAATCTATACCAGTGGGTACAAAACTTGATGGCAAGGATAAAAGTATAAATAGAAACTTAAGAGCAATAACAAGAGTTTGTGAAGATGAATAAATTCTCAGTCTTGGGATATTTTAGTAGTCAAAATACAAATTTTCAATAAGTAAAACATTACTTGGCAGATACTTTTTATCATTGCAAACTAAACCCACAGTAATTTTATTTGTAATCTGCATGACAAATTTATAGAAAAGAATATTTCAACATATTTAACCTGCAAAGAAAATGGCCTAGACATAAGAAAGGAGTCTCAGCCTCAGAGCAATATGCATGTCTTCTTGCATATTTTTAGTTCCTCACAGTTATATTTCATTCACAAAAGAGAATATGTAGCATGACAGATTTGATATGTAAAGGTTTGCAAATGGGTTGATATGCAAAAGTTTTCAAAACCCTGTATTATGCATTCATTTGGAAGGAATTACTCTACAAGTTCTCTCCTTAAGCACAGTCCTTTGAATTTCTCAATAAACAAGGGCCCATGGGACAAAAGGATGGGGTAGAGGTGTAGCTTCCCAAAGTCCCTGCTAATGGTTCCCTGAAATGTGCTGTCCCAGTTTTATAAATTAGAAATCTGATCATTTCAGGTTAATCTCTAAGCAATGCCAGCTGTCTCCCCTTCAAGATGCTTTGAAGGTTTTTCATAATTTTATTTGTAACATTACTGCAGAAAGGCACACATAACTGACTACAACAATAAAAAATACTGCCTATTATTTACTAACAAACTAGATATTGGTCTCCTTTGATTAAAAAAATAAATCTTTGGACTCAAAACCAAAGTAAAGCTAAAATACCTTTGCTTGTAAATTTCCAAATTAAAGCAAAAACATTGTATAGGGAAGTGCCTCTTCTGTGAATGTGTACAATATTTGCCATATCAGGGAGCTTAGGAAAAAAACCCTCCCACTTGTCTTTGGGTTGCAAGTGTTTTGCAGTTGCCTCTCGTAATCATAAACAGGAAATTTGTGTTGGGAAAAGGGAAGTTATGGGACGAAAATGAAACTTACGGTGGATATTTGTTTACTTCATATTGACATTCATATTCTTCACACATATTTTCCAAAGCATCTGTCTAAATTATGTGCTGAAAATGAATGTGGGAAATTCAGTCACAAAGAGAGCCACTGGATGGAGCTGTTTGTTGTGACTTTTATTTTACTTTGGGATATTAGACATCCTGTATGTGCAAACAAATTATCCTGAGGGGGAAAAAAAAAGAGAATGAGGTACAAATGATAGAGGAAATATATAGAAAATTAATCAGGACCCTGGATCTAATTAGACAAACTCTCTGGACCTAATTAGACAAACTATTCAATGGAGAGATCTTGACTGAAGGGGACAAGAAAAAGTATACTAGTAAACTGTGAGTAAAGGTGAAATGTAAAATTTCCTTCAATCACTGGAGTAATATCCCATTCAGGTCTCCCACTGGATGTTTAGTGCTTAAGAGATTATGTTTGCTTGTATTTTTCTCTTCTGTCTTTAAAAACAATAATACACTTGCAATTTAGTGAAACAGACAATGTTTATTTATAACTGAGAAATGAATGATAGGAACAATAATGGATAATACCTTTTCAAAACAGCACTAAACCTCCACTCAACTAGGCTTGCCCATGTTTTCTTCAGATGTAAATTTACTAATTGAAGTATAAGTTGTTTAAAATAAAAAAAGCAAAAATCTGTGAAATGCAGAAATAAACACTTAATCATATGCTTATTTGTACTTTGTGAAATTTAGATTTTTATAGTTCTAACACTTGGAAGTGTTAGAAATCCTTAGAAGGATTTCTAGGTTCATGAAAGGGGTGGTGGTGGTATAAACAATGGAGATCTATTACATTTATTCATTTGTTTCATCCATAACAGAGCAAAGTGTGAGAAGGTATTTGTTCTGAAAAATAAAAGAAACATCCTAGCAGAACATTTAGACAAATTCAGTTTATTGGATCTCTCCTAGAGTTATTAAAAACCCCAAGAATTAAATGAAAAACTTTAAGGAATTTTTCTTAAAATGGTAAGTTAATTCCCACCATAACCAATACTGGAGCTTTAAAAAAGGTGTGAAAGAGCAAGTATTGAAAAATGAAGCTGTTAGAAGGATAGTTCAGAGAGGTATTAATGGTAATTATGGGTGAGAAAAACTAAACTCTAAAACCAGAGAGCTTTCAATTGAAAACATCTAATGCTTTTTTTTCAAGAAAAACTGAAATTAAAGTTAAAAAGAACCTCATTAAGGGGTTAGCATCAAGCTATAGAACATCAAAAAATATTATAATCATTGTCCATATGACCATTGTACTTTTTGATAAAAAGGAGCCATAAAACACAAGATGACAAAAGTGAAAAAAAAATAAGCCTTTGAAGAGATCTATAAAATATTTATTGAAATTCCATCTGTGTACTCAAGAAAGTACACAGGGCTAGTGGCAGAGATTAAATGTTCAGCATCTACACTGAGATATGTTGAGGTTTTAATGTACTGAATATTGATTGTGTGATGAGTCCTAGAAGTTTGTTTCCTGCAGTTTCTCACAAGGGGAGGGAGAAACTAAAACATCACAGAAGATTAATGTACATAAAGTAGGGTGTTATTGGCTTTGTTGAAAGAACAATCTTCTCTTCAGTCTGTGCACATCACTAATAATGTGTAAAAGCCCATCAGAATTGCTGAACTTTTTTGTTCATGAGGGTTGAGAAGTCTGAGACTCAGTTTACGGTTACTTTTAGGGTGAGAGCTTCCAAATAAAATGCTGGGCTCTAAAGGAGACTCTTAGGAAAAGGATTTTTCTTTTGCTTTAAGTCATCTTTTCAGCACTTGGGAAGTAAAAATTCAGTTTCAGTAAGAATATACCGTTCAAGAAAATGAACAACTTGCATGTCTTTCAAATAAAAAATATAAGAACACTTATACTCAGTTGATCTCAGGCTGATATTCCTGGTACAGTTGCAGAGCTTTACCAACACAATAAATACCCTTGCACCTATGGTCCATTCAAATAAAAAATCTTGCAAGACCTACAACCTTCTTGACATTTTCTCAAGCTTATCAACTGAAATGATATGAGAAAAAATGGGCAGCTCCCTCACTTTGAAGAAGTAATTTATATCTGGTAAATCCATTGGCAAAGAACTCTCTTCTGCAAGCTGTTGCTCTCAAAAGCCACAAGTTGAATTTGGCCTGCATCACTGCTTCAGGCCATCTGCAATATTTTAGTCACTGGATCTTCTCTCATCTTCCAGGAATCATTTGGACTCTGCAAAATTATCTTTTATGGTTGAGCAGACGTCAGGGCTCCCAGTAGTCTACTGTCACAGGAGGTAGATGAGGAGCTTGCTTGTAGTAGTCATGCTTTGTTTCCACTGCTCCCCTTCCACAATGTCTTGTTGTTCTCTTGTGCCACAGCCAAAGTGATTCTCTGGGATAGGGACTTAGAAAGTGAAGCTGCATATCTTTAGGTGGTTTGAAAGATGACAAATCTTATGGCCTTACACAGCTGGAGGGAACAATCCTATGAACAAAAAAGAGAATTAGAAAATGTTGGTTGACTAATTCAATAAAGTAGGGAGCCTGCATAAATCATAAAAAGGTTAAGTGGAGTTCTATTCACTGTTGTTTTTTATTTTTAAAAGTAGAATTTATTTATCTTCTTCTTTTTTATTTATCTTCTGAGATTTTTAAATCAAGAATTTAAAATTTTCCCAGATGTTGACATGCAAATAATGACACTCAGAGTATACTGTGGCATGTGCATCAACACCCCTTCCTGTGCTGACGTGAACAATATTTTCACAGGTGGGAAAGTGATCTGTCCACTCACATCTGTTTCCAGACACCCCTTTGAAAAATCATGGCTGAAAAATCTATTTTCAACATGGAAGTGCAGCTAAAAGTAATTTTTTGGAAGAAAAAACTTTTACAGGAAAAATTTTTTGCTGTTTCTGACACTGAATGACATCATTAAGCCTGTTTATTCTCTTTGGTCAAAGTCAAGCTAGAATAGCAATTCCAGTAAGGCTTGTTGAGTTTTCCACAGAAAATGCTGTAAGCTATTTCAATTAAGGTTCTGGTGAGCAATAGTCAACAAATAAAAAAGAAATAGTGGAAATTTCCTTACAAATGCCATGGGGAAGAGATATGCATATATTTCATGATGGAATATTTCTGTATGCTGACCTACAGTCTACATAGTCTGTAACTGTGTGTCCACAAGTCCTGTGCATGGGTGGAGGGACACAAAAAACTTATTTTAAATTTCTTCTCACTGGAGATAGCCTTGCAGTGTAGTCTACCAGCTGAGTTGTTCTATAATCCATTTCAGCCACAATTTGCTGACTAATCAACTAAAAAAATACATCTTTGTCCAACGGGTTTTTTTACTAATTAAGTGGATAATGAGCTATTCAGTAAACAGTTGAATTTTCAGACTCTAAAACCAAACTGAATACTGCAAAATAGCTTCAATCACTTTCCCTCAGAGAGGTATACATTTATACCTGGAGCTGAATGCAGTTCTCAGTAAAACAATAAAGTGTTGTTAAGTCATAGGACTTGCTAACTCTGTCAGTCACACCTGCACTGAAATGACCCACTGCTCAACCATGCAGAGATCTAAATATCTTAGTAGATATTACTGTCACTCATTTTTTGATAAATCTTCCTGGCAAGCAGAAATACATCGTGCTTATAGACCATTGCTTTATTCCACAGGCTACAATTTACTTTTCTTTATAAGCAGGAAAATGGGAGAAACAAACAGTAACTGACTCATGTTGGCTGTTGAAGACTTGAAATATTGGTGTTTCCTTTACTTGAGCTGTTCAGCATGAAAAAAAAGAGAAGACTTGAGTGTTTAATTCACTTTTCTATGTTCAACTGTTTTGTGATGCTCAGTATTAAATAAAAAAGAAAAAAGAAGCTTATGAAATAAAAAAAAATCCAGCAGCCAAGAATCACAGTTTTTAGTCATGTTTCTGTAGACATACATAAAACAGAGAGAGCCAGAAAAAGGGAAGTTCCTTCTGTCTCATATCACAATGCAACCTAGAAATCTAACAAGTTTAGACTTTCTTTCATTCCTTTTCTGGTGACTTTTATGCCATAAAGCATAGTCTAAACCATTTTTTTTAATCATTTATTTACAAATCAAAATACTACTTTTATAATTAGCCAGAAAAACATGAGACACTATTCAGGCTGAAAATATTTTAGTACTCAAAGTATATATATTCTTTCTTCACAGACTGAGAATAATTTGAAAATATCTATATTCACACATAGTATAAAAACCTACAGAATAAAGTTAAGAATCACCTCACACTGGACAAATAAAATGGATTAAATCCCATTTTTTTCCTGAATCTGTGTGACATAGTTTAACAAATTTTGTAAACATTTCCTGAATCATCAGGCTATATTTATCAACCTGTATTTGCTATAGAGTGGTTGCAAAAGTGTGATTCAGAAAGCAATAGGTCACAAAGCAAAAAAGCTGTCTGAGTATACTCAGCAGAGCCCCATGATGAAAACTGTGTGCTATTTGTTCCCCTTTTGTTAAAAGACACGTACTAGATCTTAAAAAGACAAAAAAGGAGCTCCAAGGTTCACCCTGTACTCTTACAATCAATTGTAAAATGAGATAATTCTTTATTCCAATTCATCCTTTGGAAAAGAACAACTGAAATTTAAATTTCTGGGAAAAGTTTTGCTTTCTTTTTTCAGTAACACTTCCTGACTTAGTCTTAGAGAAATCTTAGAGAAAGAACTTGATGTTTTCATTTCTTTCTCTTTTAAAGGAAATAGGACACAAGATGATTCATTTCTCTATGACTTATCTAGAGTCATATATCATAAACTATTTAAAAGCTAGTACGACATTCCTGATTTTTTTAAGTAAAAATTAGTAGAAAAAAAGTTAAACAGTATTAATTCAAATACTAGAAATTTGAAGAAGAGAGTAAGGAATACAAAATCAATTTGAAAAGTAACCTAGCAAATTTTGAGCGGTGTAAACTGTGCTGTCATTTGTACTTCAGAAAGGACAGAGTCAAACACCAAGGATTCTAGAAATTTAAGCTGAAAACCTCCTTGCCACCAAAGGCAAAAAAAAAAAAAGAGGTTAAAATAGCAGTCAACTGTTACTTTTACACTTACAGAGATATCTCCTTAGAGAATACAGCCCTGTTTTCAGCTTTGCTGTTACCATCATAAAAAACCTCTAAACCAACAAACAAACCCAAACCAAAAAACAGAAGTGAGAAATGCAGTGCTGGTATTTCTGCACTTCCTTGTGCAGTTGTATTAAAAATGTGTTAACCATTCTGTTCCAGACTACCACACCTATATTTCAGCTTTTCAAGAGTATCAGACAAATACATGATGTATACTCTGGAAATTTCATGAGAAGATAATATTTTATTCAAAGTTTCACGTGTTAGAGATATTGTACATTTTAATACTTACATATAAAAACCAAATATCTTTGTAGGAATTTTACTTCACTTTGCTGTTTAAAACAAAACTATTCAAGTTAATTTTTTTTTTAAACTTGGTGAAAAAACTTAACACTATTGTAAAACAAATAGAATTATTCTGTCTTGGGTACAAATATGTGTCTTTTGGTGATGTGAAAACCTATGGCTGCATATCTAAAGACATCATTTGCCCCACAGCATTCCATTGAAAATAAAATAATGAGTCAAGTTATTCTGTAATGTTCTTTGGTTGCTATAATTACATATAAGGAAGAATAAATAATGTCAAATAATTTTTCATCCCAAATATAATAGCTATATCATAAATAGCTATCAAATCAAAATGCACTGACTTGGTGTTAAAAATACAACAATCAGGAGCTGTTTTCAGATAACTAATACTTTTACAACATCTACAATCCAAGGAAAAGCAGTTTCAGGTTAGATAGGAGTAAAGAAGGTTTTGAAATACTGATTCTCTAATATAAATTTTGATAAAATTGAAAAATGTGAAGACATGATCACACTGCTTCGAAATATAAAACTGATTGTGTACTATTACATTCTTATATTTGTCAATTTAATCTTAATTCATATTTATGTGATTATTTTACTCTGTCACGAAAATATTTGTCACCTTTGTTTTTTACTTGAATATAAGGCATTAATTTCTTCCCATGTTCATACATTTTGACATTTCTAAATGGTGAACGGTGGTTTCACACAGACTAGTTCTAATTCCTCTGCTGAAATCAACCAGTCAGGATCTCTTCCAGCTACCTGGCATGGGTACAAAGGGAACATGCTTTTGCTTTTGTGTCTGGACAGCTGTGGGTATTGCTGATGATGTCTAATCTTTCTATCTGTTTGTTATAATGATAGGCATACTAAATAACTAAATGTTCCCAAGTAAGCATCAAAAATACCACAAATATATTAATGTAAAAAAATTGTTCAATAGATATATTTATATGCATAATTTTCTTTTCTTAAGAATTTTCTCCTCCCTCCTTTTTAGGTTTATTTTTCCTCTTGACAAGTCTGGACTTTAAAAATTTATAATAATTTTAATTCTTAATTCCTGGATGCAAAACCTAGTTATAATTGACATTTTTTTCTTTCATATGGTGTGTTTTATTCTTAGTGCTGATTTATTCATTAGCTAATGCATTGTGTATGTTTCTGTGCAATGCCATTGCTTTGAGCTAAAACAATGCTTTCAGAGTTAGAAAATAATCAGCATATATATTGATTGAAAAAGTAAACTCTTCCTATTTTCTGAGTGAGTGGAGAGTAAATGAAGAGTGATTTTAGCTGTGCTTTGTTTTGATCTGGATAGAACAGTTGATATATTGTGGCTAAGCCCCACTTAGCAGGAAATCTCCCCACTAGCAACTTAAAAGTCTTTCATGGTTCTGATAAAAAGGTTAGTTTCCTCTTTCAAAGGCTAGGAAGATGCTGTGAGTGTGGATGATGCTAGTCAACACTCTTAGGGCATATTTTTTCTTTTTCTGTAATAACCAAGTCCTAAATACTTGTCGTTGTTGCTGCTGCTGCTGCTGTTGTTGTTCTTATTTGGGGGTTTTTGTTTATTTTTTTATTTTTGTCTTGTTTCCTCGAATAGGCATCATGAGCATTTGCTTATTTTTAGGGTGTCTCATAGACATTTTCAGAGTTCATGGGCCTGACTAATCAGAGTCCAGACACAGGACTGAAATGTGTACCACGGATTTTCCGTGTGCACAGAAGATTGAGAGAAATGGCTGTGACTGAGGACCTCTTACAGATCATGGCAATCAAACATGTGAGCTGGCCCCAGGTTACCCTGAGGCTAAAGGAAAAAAATCCTGAGAAACTTGCCTTGGAGTGATTAAAATAAAATGTTTGCAGACAATTACTTTCCCAGTGAAAAGGTAGGTTTACTGGTAATAGAGCTCGACAGGCACTTGATTTTGCCAGTGATTATGAACCTGTAACCTGTGACCAGATGCACTCACTTTGCATTCACTTGCTTCAATGATTGAAAAATTAATTTTGAAATCCAAAGACCTGCAACTGACAGCTTTCTAATGATGAGTGATGTGGCTATAAAAAATTCTAAAAAGTATTGGTCTGAAAAGTATTTCTTGAATTCTAGTCTTCTGATTCATGTCCTTATGTTTACTGAAATATTGCTTTGCACTGCATCACTGTGTATATTGCCAAAATGATTCTCCTACTGTTCACTGAAGCTGTGTTTTTTATGTTTTTAATTAGTATAAATTGTATTATATTATATTGGAATTTACACAGGAGGAACTGAGAGCGATGTATTTTGGGTAAAGATGTTCAGTATTTAATCAGTCCATTGTAAAAGTATACAAAGTATATTAATATATAAGTATATTAATTCCCTAAGTTTGTAATCCAGTTGTTAATCATCAAAGCTATTCAGTTTTCTTGATTTCTTTATGTTTTTCCAAAACAACATTCAATATTTCCACTTATTTTACTTCTATTTCTCCACATGAGTAGAACACTGAATATGATCTAAGGTTCTTATTGCCATCACAGTGTTATTACAGGTGTTACTGTTATCCTAGGTAAGGATAACGATAGGACTTGCTTTGAGTAAGACAGTTTTACATATTGAACTGAAACAAACGTGAATAATGTCTATGCTTCAGATATAATGGTCCTGTTATCTGGTAGTGAAAATGAGAACTCTCTCTAACATGAATTACTTAAGATTAATGTACTAAAGGTAAGATTAATAACTTGGATTTTTATGCTGACAAGGCAAAATACACATTTTTGTGCAGATGAAGTTGTGGCCAGCGAAGAGCAGGGTGAGAACAAGTGAGAGGAGCAACTGTGCAGACACCAAGGCTCACGGAGGAGGAGGAGCTCCAGGCTGTGCAACTGAGATCCTGAGATCCCCCTACAGCCCATGGTGAAAACCATGGTGAGGCGGCTGTGCCCTTGCAGCCGCTGGGGGACCACAGGGATGCAGAGATCCGCTGTGCAGGAGACCTGTGCTGGAGCAGGTGGATGCTCAAGGCTGTGAACCTGTGGATAACCCATGTCACAGCAGATTCCTGACACAGACCTGCAGACCCGTGGAGGGAGGACCCCATGCTGGAATAGGTTTCCTGGTAGGACTTGTGACCCTGTGGAGGACGCATGTTGGAGCAAGCTGTGCCTGACGGACTGTATCCCATGGAAGAGTCACCAGTGTTGCAGCAGCTCATGGAGAACTGTATCCCGTGGGATGGACTCATGTTGGAGAAGTTCAAGGAGAACTGTCTCCTGTGGACAGTTCTGGAGCAGTGGAAATGCTCTTCTCCCTAAGGAGCAGGAGAAACGTGTGATGACCTGACCATAACCTCCATTCCCTGTTTCCCTACACTGCAGACTGCCGGGGTAGGAGGTGAAGCTAGGGAAGAGGGAGGGGTAGGGAGAAGGTGTTTTAAAGATTTTACTTCTCATTATCCTGCTCTGAATTTTTGGGAATAAATTCAAATAATATCCCCAACTCAAGTCTTTTTTGCCCAACATGGTATTTGGAGCATGACCTCTCCTATCTCAACACATGAACCCTGCATTAAATTTTCTCTCCCCTGCTCAGTTGTAGAGGGGAGTGATAGAATTACTTTTTTTCCTGGTGTCCAAAAATTTAGATCAATAAATCGGGATTCTTTAGTTTCAAACAGGAAGGGAGACATGAATACATCTTCCTGAGGCTCCAGATATACAGCTTTACTATGTTTATTTTGCCCCAAAGATTTCTATCTGTGTTTTAGTATGTCCAAATGTATGTAAAATATACATACTACACAGTAGTTTACTATTAGCCCAAGGGTTTTTTTCTAAATGCACGTGTATCCTCTCACTTGCAAAATTTATATTTTTTCTATCAACTCATCAAAAACTGAGACACTATATTTTATTTATTCAGAGATCTTAGTTTCCTACTTTTCTGACTGTTAACAGCTCCAAATGCCTCTAAGTTGTAATAGAAGCTACTAATAAAGATCAGAATTTAAAAAAAAATATTTTGGCTGTGGACTGAAAATTAGACAGTCATAATGAAGGTGGATGTGGGAAGACAAAGAGTGAAGGAGAGAAAATGTGAGATTCAGCAATGTTATTCTGACAAGAAACTGATGGCGTAGGTGGACTTCCAGAGGCTTGTCTGAATATTACCTGTGCAGTGAGTTCCTGATGGGAATGACAGGATTCATTTCAGTGTCTACAATGAGAGGGGGAAAGAAAAAGAAGGAGAGAGCAAAAAAAAGAAAAAAGGCTTTGTTCATTAATCAGCTTGTTAGACAAGAGGATCTGCTCTATAATGAGCTGCCTCTGAGACCTGCAGAAAGAATTGGAAATAGTTTTACTAAAGAAGACTGATAGCTTAATATGAAATGCACCACACTGGACATTTTATCACTAAGGTGTGATGGCCAGAATTTGGGTGCTAGTAATATGACATTTTTTGGTGCTATATATTGCATAAAATAGCCATGATACAGCAGATTATTTCAGGAAGCAACAAATAGAATTGAACAGGAGCTGATTTGGTCACTACTTAAGTCTACCCGTTACACTCTTGAGAAGTCAGAATGAAGGTACATACACTTCCATTACATGAGGTCATTTTGGGCTCTGAGCTATTCTGCTCCCAAAGTAACTGGGTATGTATGCAACTGTGAGAGATGAACATTGGAATTATCTTAAGAGTTCTTCTTAAAACTGAAAATGTGTTGTAATAAAAAAATACATATGTGTATATATATATGTGTGTTGCACATACATCGACTCTTAAAAATTTATCCCCATGAAGAACACTATATTTTTGGTAGCTGAAAATGCACAAGTAGTTTCCATTCAAGACTAACAATAATTTTTCAATTATGTTTTCTTTTAAAATATTGTTAAATAGAGAAAGAAGGAGGGAGAAAAAGTGCCCCAGGTGCCAGTGCAAAGTTCTTTGTTGTGCAGGGAGTTAGCAATGCAGGGAGACCGTAAGGCATCCCTGAACCACAGGGAGCATGAAGAAATAGCTACAAAGGAGGATTACATGGAGTGAGCCCTGCATTTAGTAGGACTTCATTGTAATCAGAGTGCCAGGCTCTCTGGATGATATTGGCTGAAAGCTGCGTGTGCTGTGCATTGCACATGACAGTCCATTATCCCAGTGGCTCTTAGCCTAGCTGAGAGAGCAGCAATTAATGGAGAGGTGATTGTTGGGCAATTCTGATATGTTTTACACCATTACTGAATCCTTTTATCCAAAGCTGTAGCATAGCGCTGTCAATCAATCTGTAAAACACTATCTCCTTATTGGACAGCTGTCTCTCAGTATCAAAGTGTTTCCTGAAAGAAGACAATCTTTTGTACACAGTAGAGACATTCTGAGTGTAAACCCTGTCTGTTCTGCAATACAAAACAGAACTGATGGCAAAACTGCTGGTTTAGTTTTTAGTTCACTGGGTTAAGGTGACCCTACTCTGCCTTATAACCGGTGTGGTTCAGTGCCCACAAGTGAGACTGCTTCCTGAAAACAAAGCATGCTTCTTCTTCCACAGAAGCATCACTCATGGAACCTGCCTACGTATCTATACTTTAATTTTTCAGATTCACTTCCCATATGTTTAGGGAAGCTTGAAAATACTGTCCTTTGCCACAGGGTTTCTAGCCATCCAGGCTGTGCTGGGAGAAGCAGTCTGCAAGGAGTAGCTGTGCAAGAGCTCTCAAATTGGCAAGGTGACACACTGAATATGCAGAAATCACAAGAATTGCCTTGTCAGTTGAAAGAATCTTCCTCAGGTGCTTCAAAACACCAAACATCTCTCACCTTGGCTAATTAAAAGTTATCATTAGATCTGTCTGTTAATAGAACTACTTTAGTATGTCTTCCAGAAACTGGAAAAGTTAAGTATAGAGAAATTATTCCCTCAGCCTAAAATATGGCATATAATAAAAAACTTGGAAAATAACTTCTTTATAATTTTTCAGGTCTCACAATTCCATCTATTTTGCTCTTCTAAGGAAAATATATAACATTTTTAAAAAATACTTTGTCCAGTAAAGGTACCAGAGAAACACTTCGCTAAGCATTGAGAAAACCAAATCTTATTTATATTGAAAGCAGAATAAATCTTTATTGGTTCAGTTTTGGCTGTGATTATTCTGTAAAACAGGTTTAATTCTGTAAAACAGAATGCTGGCAAGAAAAGTACGAGAAAACATTCACCTGCTCAACTTAAACAGGAAAAAAATTATATGGATTTCAGTGCATGTTGATATAAAATATGCTAATTCATCCTTCAGAGGGATAATTTATTTATGTGACCATGTATTCAAAACTTCACTTGATGCATAAATATACTATCATGTATTGCAGACGTCCCTTGTGTCTGACAGCGGTGTAAAACCCAACAAATAGCAATTATCTGAGCAGGTGCATTTTATGAATACAATGTAGGCCCTCGAATTTGAATCCATAATGAAATCTTTCACAGTGTTTTCCTAGTGTTTTCACAGTGGTTTCCTAGTCTTCTTTTTTTGACAGCATCATGGTAGGAGATTCTAAACTCTGTACTACAGATACTAATTACACTAATCAGAAGCATAGCATTGCACATGCTATTTTAGTCTGTGCTTTGCAGGGAACACCTGTTTGGAAGCACAGGTTAAACTATAAAAATCTTAATAATTACTGAGACAAGGGTGGCAGTTACAAAGATAATCCACATTTAAATAAGACAGTGTTCAACATTCAGACTCCGCTATCAGAGATCCCTCTAAGGCTTAAGGACATACAGGAAAAACAGATCTTAATTGGAAAACAAGTTGGACTGAATAGTAAGTGAAATGTGTAAATCCCTTTTTATTAATCTATTTTTCTAATTTAATCTCTTGAGTACAGGTTTCAAATTGATATATGAAAATACAGCTATAATCAGTAAATATCAATATGCATATTTAACACTAAGTATGAGTTCTTATAATTGAAGTAACTTGAGTATAAATGTCTCCAATAAGCATTTCATTGAAATTTAGGAAGACAGCTCTTCTGCTAATTAGAAACCCATAGACTGGTAGAAGTGTAGCTATCAAACATTAGTATAGTGCTTACAAATGACAAGTTCCATAGTCAAGTAATCAGTTCAAAGTTATATAAGCAGTAAAAGATCATGTCCTCAGGGATTTCCTCAAATTTCTTTACACTTTTGTACTTTTGTTTTTCATGACAGTTTCTACGAATCTTGAGTACTATGCATTAAGCAGAATATAGAAATCAGGAGTTTGTCTTGTCATGCTTAAGTGTATCACTATTTGGAAAAAGGTTGCACAGTACATGGCATATATTTAATGTGCAGCAATTAACTATTAGCACTTTCATGTTTCATTCAACACATAAATCTACTCCTTAATCTAGTCTGCCTTTTTTTTTTTTTTAATAAGAAGTCTCAGCAGAGCTTCAAGGTCTGTAAAAAAAGAAAAAAACCCCATCAGATGAGGTGCTGTCATAGGCAGGTATGGTGGTTTTAGCTGGGGCAGAGTTAATTTTCTGCACAGTGGCTACTGCAGGGTTATGTTTTGGATTTGTGCTGAACACAGGGTTGATAATATTGAGATGTTTTTGTTTTTGCTAAACAGGGCTTGCACAGAGCCAAGGCCTTTTCTGTTTTTAGTAGAGCCACACTGGCAAGGATGTTGGGCGTTCATGGGAGGTTGAGAGGAGACCATTGGGGCAGGTGACCCAAACTGACCAAAGGGATATTCCAGACCGTATGACCTTGTGTCCATATATAAAGTGGGGGAAGAAGGATGAAGGGGTGTTATGGCATTGTTCAACAGGTGGTAGAGTAATTGCACTGTGCATCACTTGTTTTTTATTATTTATCCTTATTACTGCGTTTTAGAGTTATTTTCTGTCATTAAATTGTTCTTATTTCAACATACAAGTTTTTCTTTGATTCCCCTCCCCATTCCACTGGGGTGAAGAGGGAGGGGGCAGGGTTGAACAAGTGGCTGTTTGGTGCTTAATCTCCAACTGGATTGAAATCATGACAGCAGGAAACAGAGTTATTTTCCTGCTCCTCATTTCCCATCATGTTCCTGTAGAAAGACAGCATAGACGTAGAGAGCAATAACATGTTAGAACTGACTCCCAAGCATCCTGAGTTACTCCTGCAGTTGAGTTCAGCACAGTCTAAAAGGCACTGAATTTCTATTTATGTATACACAGATGACATTCCAAGGCATAGTGTGGTTTAGTGGTAAATGCAATGCACCTGTGGAACGTAGTGATGACAGTGTTTACAAATAACTTTCTTTGAAGGGAAAGATCCATAACATGTTTTGCAAGGTCCATAACAAAAAAAAATGACACATTAACAGTGTTCCATTCACTGTTAATCTCCCAGATGCAGTTACATGTCATGGGTATACAGGGAATAAGTGAAACATATGCATGCATAGATATAGATATATATATGTATATACACACACACGTAGGGATTGCAGAGGCTCTAAAAGGTCTGAACAGGAACAGTCAGCACTGGTGTTGCTCTTCGGTGTGCTTGAATACCATAAAACAAGTAAGACTTAATTTTAGATTGCACACAGTTGAGTAGTTACATCTGGAAATACACGTTTCTTTGTATTCTAGTACTTCCTACTTAAATTTTGGTGTACTAGAGAGAAAGAAGGAAGAAAAGAAAAGAAAAGGAAAGAAAAGAAAAGGAAAGGAAAGGAAAGGAAAGGAAAGAAAAAAGAAAAGAAAAGAAAAAAGAAAAGAAAAGAAAAAGAAAAGAAAAGGAAAAGAAAAGGAAAAGAAAAGAAAAGAAAAAAGAAAAGAAAAAAGAAAAGAAAAGAAAAGAAAAGAAAAGAAAAGAAAAGAAAAGAAAAGAAAAGAAAAGAAAAGAAAAGAAAAGAAAAGAAAAGAAAAGAAAAGAAAAGAAAAGAAAAGAAAAAAGAAAAGAGAAAAGAAAAAAGGAAAAGAAAGAAAAGAAAAGAAAAGAAAAGAAAAGAAAAGAAAAGAAAAGAAAAGAAAAGAAAAGAAAAGAAAAGAAAAGAAAAGAAAAGAAAAGAAAAGAAAAGAAAAGAAAAGAAAAGAAAAGAAAAGAAAAGAAAAGAAAAGAAAAGAAAAAAGAAAAGAAAAGAAAGAAAAATTTTTTCTTCATTTTTTTTCTCATACTGGGTAGCATCTCTGAACTCAGAAAAGAGTGGTAATGAAGTATGATAAGGCAGTTTGCTACAGCTTGTACTCTTTTAGGGTGAAAGGAAACAGGGATAGAACCAAGTCTCCCAAACTTTAACTCCTGAAATTGTGAAATTATACACAGTGCTGTAATAATAATAATAGTAACAACAACAACAACAATAATAATATAGGAAAAACACCTTACCGTCTGCATTTTAATATTTGGTTATACCACAATTGTATAACCAGGGGAATTTCATGAGCTACCTCTCACCCTGTGTTTTTATGAGCTTGTGATTTCAAAATTAATTGAAATTGCTTTCATTGCCTCTGATCAAGGTAGGACACATTGCTTGATCTTTGGAGATTTGTTCAAAGTGGGTATTTTATCCTAATTTTTAGGTGAGTTAGAATAATTTTGGACCTTCTTTCTTTATCAGCTAATTTATTTTCCTTCACAGATCATCCAGAGGTGTATTTCTTTCTTATGCAGTTATGATTCCCATTCCTAGAAAAGTATAAATAAACTGTATCTTTAAAATATTAGAGGTAAACACTGCCATTTTCTTTGCAACAATTAGTGAATGCAAAAGCAATCAGATTGTGCTGTTATCCTTCCCATAGTGACGCCAAATTGTGTTTTATGGATGTCACTAATATAACATGCAAATGGTCTGCTTGGATTTGCTCCTCTGTTTGGGTTAACCTAGTCAATCAGTCAGACGTTGCTAATGAGAAAGCTGATGAAAGATTACCCAGTTGTTGAGAAGGTCAATGAAATGACAGACCCCTCTCTGTTTTCACTTGCCCTACAGCTAGAACACCATACATAGCAATGTTTGAATGATTAACTGAAGTCACCTGGGTATTCATAAGGGACTCTGAAGACAGTTGTTATAAAATTTCCTATAACACAGGTTTATCATAACGTGAGCTATTATAAAAGAATTTAACTTTAGTATATTTGTATTAATAAGGAGTGTTCAAATAAAATGAAAGCTTCTTATAATCAGAAAATGCTTTAAATCATAAAGATAGCTTTCTAGAAAAAAAAATTAAATAGTGGGCAGTCCCTTCAAGGTAGAGTTTTTTGTTTTTCAGTCTTCTTTTTAATTTATTCAGTTTCTTCCCAATATTTTTTTCAAATGAGCAGAAGTGAAATGTAGGATCTCATCTTCCTAAACTCTGTACTGCTGTGCAGACACAGAAAAATTGCTAAAACCTTCTCTTTGCTTACAACAGTGCTCACACAGAAGATAAAATCCCTAAATAATGTTTGTATGCTATCTGCATAGCAATAGGAATCTCCATTGCAAGGGTCCTTGTAACTGCATCTTCAGCTGAGGCAGGATAGATGTCCTGAATCACTTTTCTACTTGGTTTTTGTACTCCAGTGACCCAAGGTCCTACATAACCTCTTCAGCAACAGCTGTAATCCTTCACAATTGATTGTATTAATCTTAATACAAAATATCTCCTAATTATCTTATTGATGTACAAAGAAAGGTCTTTTTTTATGGTGCTGCACCTGCGGTAACAGTTTGTACTTACAGGTATGTACAGTATGGCCAGTTCTACGATTTGGAGTCACCTGAGATTCTCTGTGGTAGTCCAAGTCTCCACCCAGGATACCAATCAAAATATTTAAACATAACAATTCATTTATGCATAGCTGAAGCTGCCTAGGGAAATCTCTAGACCTTTCCAAAATTCCCAACTCTAGAGTTCCTGCAGCAATTAGTAAAAAACTTTGGAGGAATGAGAAGGAGGCTGAGAAGTATCTCAATCACCTTTTTTTTTGTCTCAAGCCAGTGCATTATATCTATTCAGTCTCTATGCAGAGACCATCTGGGGAGTTTCTAGACCAGGCAAAAAATAGTGCACTCATGGGGTGTGTACACAGGCCTTGCTCTGATACCTAATGACACCACAATTACAACCATAGGGTAAATCTGAATTTGAATCTTAATTTTCCTTTATGACTTACATTCTAAAGTTATTATCACTGTATGTTTTCCACTAACATTTATGACTCGGCAAAAGTAAATCCTTAGGTGAGAAATTATAAAACAATACTATAATCTTTGCTCAGAATGATTTGAAAATGAAGTGGTTTTAAACGTTAAAACTAAGAAAAGAAAGTAACACACTAAATATAATTAGATTTGATCAGTGTTTCCTTGCAGTGAGACTCTAGATGGGGATGCAAGGACATCATGATGCTTCTGAGCTTTGTATTTCAATAATTTTATACTAAAATTTCTTCTATGTGATTGCATTATACAGAAATATCACCTACTGAAGAATGCTTTTTAGAAGCTATTATTCCAGAAAAGCTAGAGTGCTATAACTTTAGTCAAAAGTAGATGACTTATGGATAGCTCATCTAAGGAGAGAGCTAAGTGTCTGTTTTTGTGTGCTTTTTCTGATTAAATATAATTCCTGTGAAATCTAAACCAACAATATAATATTTTTAATATTACATTTCAATGTTGTATCTTAGTGGCTGTTTTTAATGGGACAGCTACTTCTGCTGAATGTCTGAACCTCTGGACTGAAGAATGCTTCCTTGTCTGTCTGAACTTCTACAAGGAATTTCCGTAAGAAACAGCTTTGACTCTATTGTCTGAAATTTCCTTTACAGTTCAAGAAAATATGGCATTGAAGATAAACTTTCCTATGAAAGTAATTGTCTATTGGTTGTAGTGGTTGTGTTTTAGCCCCAGACAGAAGCTCAGCCTCACACAGCCACTCACTGAATCAGAACTGTACAAGTTAGACAACTTAATAATTAAAAAAATCCCAAACCCAACAAACCAAATTACCAGAAACTACAAATAAAAAAAAATAAAAAAATTAAAAAAAAACCCCAAAAAACCAAAAAAACCCCACAAACAAACAAACAAACAAAAAAAAACACCACACTGAAAGTACATTAAACTGAGACAGACAAGGGATGCAAAAAACCCCAACAGGTCACAGGGTCGTGCCCAAGCAGTCCTCAAACACTGGCAGCCGCAGATGACTTTCCTCATGGCCAGTTTTATTATGGAGCATGATGCCATGAGGTATGGAATGCCCCTTTGGTCAGTTGTTCTGGCTGTGTACCCTCCCAGCTCCTTGTGCCTCCCCAGTCTCCTCACTGGTGTGGTGCAGTGAGGAGCAGAAAAGGCTATAGCTCTGTGCAGGTGCTGCTCAGTGGTATCAAAATATCTCTGTATTATCTGCACTGATCCCAGTACAAATTCAAAACACAGCCCTGTGCTGCTCCATGCACCATTCACAGAAAACAACTCACTTGAAGAATGCAAAGCCCCTAAGCTACCCAGCTAGCAGTGACTCCCCTTAGGGAACTCCCTGAGAAAGTCCTCATGGTCAGCAAAAGTGCATCAACCCATGGGCAGCCCCAGGCTGCCTCAATTCACAGGGATGCTCCTTTAGGAAGTCCCTTTGAGAGCTTTCCTTGTGGCTCAAGGTAAGAAAAAAATCCTTCAACCCATGAGCCTTTGCAGTTCCATGTTAATATTTCATACCCCATTGGTTATTCCCCTTGTTCCTGGTTTTTACCCCTCCTGATTGGTTCTTTTGGATCCTTCCCCTGATTGGTCCCTTTCCCAATTCCTCTCCACATTGGCCAAGTTGTGAAACCCCTCCCTTGGCTGCCCTATATGATCCCTCTCCCCCAGGACCATTTGGCTCTGTTCTCCTCTGGACCTTGTGGAACAGAGAAGCTCTCCTGGAGATCAGAAAGACCCCGTCTCCCTGCTTTTACTCCTGCGTCCCTGGGGTGGCAAATGTGGCTCTGCTGCTCAGGCAGCCTCACAAAGAGCCTCACTGTGCACTTGAGAGTGCACCAAAGAGCAAATCACTCTCTGCCTGGGAGTGCCTGTGCCTCTGTGGATCTAGGCATCTTTTTAAAGATGTTTCTAGCGAGGAATATCACAGCACCTTCACCACCGGACCAGACCGTGACACAGCCCCATACTAACTGCTGTGAAGAAAATTAACTCAATTCCAGCCAAAGCCAGTACAGCAGCTTACGAAATTCCTCATAAAGCCAAGATGGAGGGCACTTCAGTAAGAAAGCTGACCTGGCATCACTGCTGGAATCCATCTCGTCTCTACATCTCATGTTTGGCTGCAGTAAAACCTTTCTAAATTGCCTACAGTCTCAGTAGCCTATTTGCTCCAAGGCCTCTTGCTCCTGTCTTCAGGAAGTGGGTAGGCACACAGTGTTTGTTGCCTCAAATTCCTGTGAGAGCCCAATTCCAAATGGCTCATTTTGCACAAACTGTCTTATTTATTTTCTCACAAACAAGATACTAATCAATTCAGCTTTAGTGGGGGACATAAAAATGGAGCTATTCTGTGGGTGTAGAGTTATAGCACTTTGCAGTCCTTGGATACATGACAATGACTGTACCACAAAGTTACCACACTGTCCAAGTCACCCAATTATCTCTGGACAAAATACTGTGAATACTTATGTAGTACTATCAGATTCACCCTTTTCATGTAAGCAAAGCTTGTTTTACAATCAATTGAAGTAATTGCGAAACATATTCCTTAGATTTCTATGGCCTTTGCTTTGTGCCACAAAAAGAACAGATGAAAATATGATTACTTATTTTATGAACATTACGCTTTATATAATTTGTTTAGGCATTTCTTATGAGTAGTATTTATTTTTAGTTTTCATGAGGTTTTAAAAAAGTAATCTACATAGAATCTTTCAAATATCTGGATTCTAGGCATATTTAAAATACTAGCACATTTGCTATTGTCTCGGTTTGAAAGACAGATATCTGCTAGGAAGGGGCAGGACCTCCCTAGAGATGGAGAATTCAAATCCCCTCCCTCCAAATTATTCCGATTAAAAAAAAAAATTTAAAGGAGCTTTCAGGAAGAGGTATGGGGTAGGAATAACAGTTCTTTACTAGTATATATGACAAAACGACAAACAAACAACAACTACAGCATCAATAATAAACAGAGCCAAGAACCTTGAGAGCAGTTTGATCTCGGTGCCCCTGCAGGACTCCGAGAGGCCGAACTGGAGGGAAGAAAGTCCCGGGCTGGTGGATGAGATAAGGTCTGTGCTGGCAGCTGGAGCAGCAGGGGTGTCCCGGCAGGGCTGTGCAGTGCAGGGCTACAGAGTAGCAGGAGAGCCTCAAAGGTCCGAAGAAGCAGCGGCGGTGGGGGGAGAGGCTGGAGAAAGCGAGTTCAGGATTCCCGGGTACACAGCAGATGACGATAGATTTCCCAGGACGAGGCAGAGGCAGAGGGCAGCCTGACCGTCCTCCTCGGCGCTGAGAGCAAGAGTGCCTCCCCCTCCCCCAGATCTGTCTTTTTGCCTTTCCCAAAGCTCATCATCTCTCCCCTCTGAGGGGCACTCCCAGGGACTCAAAAACAATAGGTGTAGCCTCGTGCTGCTATATCTCTCAAGTACCCCTTTTTGTTCTGACTAAGTAGTCATTAAGGCTTCTTGGAAACTTATGGGAAGAAATTCTGTGAGAAGAAAAAAAAACCAAATCTAACCCCCAACAGCTATGAATACAAACAAAATAATTTTTATGTCATAAACAGAAGCAGGAAATTAATTGATTGTAACAACACTGTTAGAGACATATTGCACTTGTGCAGTCAAAAATGACATAAAAGTATTTAAAGCAGAAGATTTCAAGCCCCATTTTGATTTGACAGGAAAAATCAATAGGCATAAAAGAAGACTGGTTTTGTTTTGATATTTTTTTTTCTTTGTGCACAAGTGTTCTGAATTTCTGCTGTTCCTTAATAACATTGATATTATTTTTATAAAAGGATAGTGCAACAGGGCGCTCTTCCTGACTTGTAGCCTTCAGGAGGGCCAACTCTAGGAGCTGTCCTCAGAGCTGAAATGCAGATATTCCTTCTTCCTGGTCTTCTGCTCTAGCATTACCTATCCCCAAAAGAGAACCAAAAAAAGATCTACCTTAAAAAGGCTGAATACTTTGTGTAATGATGAGTGTGGCTTCTTGGTTGACACTGTCTGCCAATAGATGATGAGCACTGCTTGTATAAGCAAGGTGTCACTGCTGAAATCTTCAGGTAGCATGAAAATAGCTCTCAGAAATTCAAAAAATAATTGTCACTTCATTCGCCTTTGCAAAAAAAAAAAAAAAAAAAAGCAGCAGAAGAGAAAAAGAAAGCTGTACAAGGAAAAATAAAAAAATAGTGATAGGCTGATTTAACAAGTAATACAATCTAAGAATAATCTTTCCATTGAGATGGGTTTCATGTCCAATTAATTCATGGTCAATTTTCATAAATTCAACATTTCTGGGAAAAAATGGAAGCTATTCTATCTTCCATTAAAGAGAGTGATTCTAACTTTCTTCTCTGCTGACAAGTCATAGTTATATTATGTGTCATGACATGTTAACTGACAGTGTCAGTTAAATAATGTCAGATAATTTTATAAAAAGCATAACTGAAAGATGTTTAATTAGCTGGTGGCATTGCAACTGAGCTTTAACCTAGGGGTTTTGTGAAAGTCTAATCCAGACTAAGAAGGAAAGTGAGAAGTCCCTAGACACCTTTTTTCACAACATGTTTATAATTAAGCTCACAAGATGTATTTCTTCTACTAGACATATTTTTTAAAGCCGTATCTTTAAGCAAAAACAAATTGAAGTATTATGGCTACTGGAACAAACTTCTTTGTGAGATCTTTTATCAAAAAATCATTATTAGTTTCTATTATCTGGCTTTTTGGGATTATAGAACACTCGAGCTAGCTATGGAATCAGCCTCCTGAAAGTGTCAAAAATCCATATCCTTGGGGGCAGAAGAAAGGGACACATGCTGTGTGAGTGAGCAGTTTTAGGCACAGACAGGGAATGTTTGCCATGGAGCCAGCACGTACTTGCAGCCACAGGTGAAACAGGGGAGGCAGCTGTGGCCAGCCTGAATTTCAGTGGTGTCCCCATGCTGGGCAGAATGGTGTTGGCAGGGTCTGACTGTGTGAGAGACCTGGCAGTGGAAAGCAGCCTGGAAGGCGAGTGTTCTGAGTTGACTTGCAGTCATCAATATGGAGCTTCACATAAAGTCCTTCCAACTTTCTTCTACTGCAAGGCAATGCTGCCACTTCCAGGAAATGTGTCCTCTGCTCTGCCCCAACGAGACAAGCACTTCTCTCCCTTTTTTTTTTTTTTTTTTTAACTCGCCTGTTTTCTCAGAATTCACAAAGTCTAATAGCAAAAATTGAATTTATTGAACATGGGCCTCAATTATGTGTGGTAGCAGCCTCAGAAAAGATGGAACTCATTTTGCTGGTGTTTCTCTTGAAATCTAGCCGGTTTAAATAAGTGGTATGTATATTCTGCAAAAACTAAGGAACAATCAATAAAGAAAATATTATAGTTTTTGAACCAAGACTAGATACACATCTACATAAGTAGCTGCCACGCACAAATGTCAAATGTCACACACCAAGAGCTACCTGACCACTTAATATTAACATTTATTGAACATCCTCAGAATATGCTTGAATTTCTTCAGCATCAAAATGGTGGGAATATTTGCTAGTTGTGGCTTACTCATTCATTGAAAGGCTGGCTGTTCAACCAGGTGCTTTACTCCAAACTCAGAGAAATGTTATAATTTCAAACTCTTTTTATTGATTCTAGTGTGATTTGTAACAGCTTGTACCATAATTCTGAGAACTCTTGAAACTGGTAAAGGCATTCATACTCCAGGATGCAGCTGAGGGATTGCTGGAGGTTTCTATTGTCTGCAGTATTGAGGCTCTTCTGCTTTCCCTTATTTGACCCTTTCCTTGTGCAGAATATTTATACTGCATGAGCCAGATCAATGCATCTTTGTGTGAGGTCCCTCCCTGAGCTGAAAACTTCCCTACTGCTGGTACCCCACAGGAACACCACAGTTTCAGCCTTATTTTATCCAAGAGAAAAGTCTGAAGGACATTTATTTTTCCCTCACTCCTTCACCTCCTCATCAGCAAAGCAGGAAGATCTCTTCTGCAACCCTTTCTTAACCTATATTGTTAAGCTCTGTTCTGCTGTCATGTCCCTTTCTTTATCCTGAGCTCTACCAACCAAAAAAGACCCCAACCTATTGAACTGCCAACTGCAGCTGCTTGGTTACACCAATGGGCACAACAGAAACCCCATCTGATCTCAGCTGTACAGATGAGAAAAACTCTAGTGAGTCACTCAGTATTCCCACATCCTTAGGTCTTCCTCTAAAGCCGTGCCCAGCCCACCACTTCAGTACAAGATTGTTGATATTCCTTGTGGGTTTTTCTTTCTCCTTTCTCCATATTCAGACTTCTTTTACCAAATTCCTATGGTGACAGGTTCTTCTGGTGAAGACTTAATACACCATGCTGTGAACAGCACTGGGAGCTGGGTATGATCCATGTCTCCATGAAAGAGACACATCAATACACATCAATAGAAGTTTGAATAGTAAATCAATCAATAGTAAACAAGTGGTATATTATTTAAATTATATAATGCATGCTATAGATAGTAATATAATTTTGATTTATGCTTAAAATTAAATGTGAATCTGTTCTATTGTATTGTGAATCTGAAATAGTCATGGTATAAAAGATTTTTAAGTGTGTTACTTTTGATTTATAAAGCATTTGCTATAGTACCAAAAACTCCCCCCAAAAAGATGAAACTGTTACACCTCAGAGATAATGACTGAGAGAAGAAAAAGTGGTTTTGTCTAAATAGCTCAATAAACTTACATCAGGTCAAGTGATAGCTGTGTCTCCTTTCAGTTATAAAGAGAAATTCTAAATAAACCCTAGCACACTAATGGACAGTGGTAGAGAAACGGAAAACCACGGATCATACAATAGATTTAAATGTCAAGGTCTTAGAAGTACATTTCTTTACTGTTTCTGAAAGAAAGTTTGGCACTATTAGCCCAGCATTTAAAAGTAACAACTTCATTTTCTTCTGCCTAACTCACATAACCTTTTAACATCAATAAAGTTTCAGTGGCTTAAAGGAAGAACTTGATTCTAGCTTTTATCCAGAAATAATGAATAAATAAATAATGAAACTTCTATTCATTGTATTCACTCTGTCCCTGCTAATGAGGAAATGAAAGTTTTGTTGCAGAATGGTAAGTTATTCCTGAACAATAGTAGTTTGCACTGTACTTTTTCATGGATGACCTGAGATTTCTGTGTGTTGATGTAGAAAATATATAGAGGAAAACTGCATGTAAGAGTGTTTCCCCATATTTTTCAATTCTTTTCAAGAATAATTTGCACTATTTTGTTTAATGGTGGTCTGTAAGTTCATTGCAACATTTATAGTAGTGGTTTATATGTGTAATGATAAAGGTTCATTCCAAGAAATGTCTTTGCAAAGGACTATTTTTCTCAATTAGTATGGAATTTATCTCTTATTCATCTAACATAACTAAAAGGTTAATAAAATGTAATTAAATAAATGTTAAAAAAAAAAAGTAGTTAATTCTAGTTTCAAGAAAGACATTGGCGTGCTGGAGTGAGTCCAGGGAAGAGCAAGGAAGCTGGTGAAGGGTCTAGAAGGAGCAGCTGAGGGAGCTGGGCTTGTTCAGCCTGGAGAAAAGGAGGCTCAGGGGAGACCTTACCACTCTCTACAACTGCCTGAAAGGAAGGTGTGGCCAGGTGGGGATCACTCTCTTCTCCCAGATAATGAGAGACAAGAGGAAATGCCCTCAGGATGTACCAGGGGAGGTTCAGGGGGGACATAAGGAATTGCTTCACAGCAAGGGTTTTTAAACATTTGAGTGTCCACCAGCAGGTAGGTGGTAGGATCACCTTCCTGGAGGTGTTCAAGAAACAATTGGACTACAGTCAACCAGACAATAGTGCCGTGGTCTGGTTGACAACTTGGTGCTCGGTCAAAGTTTGGGCTTGATATTCTCAGAGGTCTTTTCCTGTCTAAATGATTCTGTGATTCTGTGTATCTACTTAGGTTAAACAAAACACTCCTGTAATTCAAAGTTCTGCCCTGGAGTTAAATACCACAAGTTTATTACCCCAATGGAACTAAAAGTGAATCATAAGACAAAAAAAAAGAGAATTGACCTGAAACAAGTGAAGTTCATATCCTCCTGATATTCGTTTTTACCTTCAGTGCTGCCTAAATGGCACAATTGATGAAGAGCAGGTTGTGACCTGCAGTTATTACCCTATTATTAGTAAATTTACTATTGCTATACAATTTCCTGTTTCTTGGTGTAGCTCTGTTAATTTTCTTCTGATACTTAAATCAGTAGATGTAGGAATGACTTTTTATCTGGCATTTTAGAGTCTTATTACTAAATGTTAATTTAAAATATATATATTATTTTTTTAAATTACATCAATTTATCTGGTTACCTGAACTTCAACTGTTACGAAATAGAAGTGTTGTGTCACCTTGTCCTGGTGAAAAGAACCAGTAGGGCAAACTCCCCCACAAGTGAAAATACAAAACGTGTCTCTCCATTGTCTCAATTGAAAGATGTTAAAAATATCCTGAATGTCTTCTGTAAACATTTGAAGGAATATAAGTTTATCAGGAGTAGTCAAATGGATTCATCAAGGGGAAATCATGCTTGACCATTCTGATAGACTTCTGTGATGGACTGACAGATTGGGTTGGCCAAGACCAATGGCATCCTAGGCTGCATCAGGAAGACTGTGGCCAGCAGGTCAAGGAAGGTGATCCTGCCCCTCTTCTCTGCTCTGATGAGGCCACATCTGGAGCTCTGTGTCCAGGTCTGGGCTCCTTTGTATGAGAGATACCTGGATCTTCTGGAGAGGATTCAGAGGTTGGCTGCAAAGATGATGAGGAATCTGGAGCACCTCCTGAGAGGAGATACTGAGGTAGCTGGGACTGTTTAGTCTGGAGAAGGGGTGACTGAGAGGTGACCTTATCTATAGACACACAGTTGACCCTGAAATGAGCTCAGGTTGTTGGAGCATGGTGCTAATAATGCCAAGGGTTTGTGGGTTTGAGGGTTGGACTTGATGATCCTTGGAGGTTTATTCCAACTCAGAATATCCTTTGATTCTGTGAAACATCTTGAACATGGGTGTCAAGATGATAGGGCCAGATTCTTTTTAGTAGTGTCTAGTGACAAGTCAATAGGCAAAAAATGACACACAGGAATTTCCACATGAATATGAGAAAATTATTTACTTTGAGCATGCCAGAGCACTGGAAGAGGCTGCCCAGAGAGCTTGTGGAGTCTTTTTCTCCGGGTATATTCAAAATCTGCCTGGATGTGGTTCTATTAGGTTCTGTGTGGTCCTATACTCCTGGAGCAGCTGCAACCTGTTCCAGGAGAATGTGCTTTAGCAGGGGGGTTGGACTTGATGGTCTCTAGAGGTTCCTTCCAACCACAACCCTTCAGTGATTCTGTGAAAGCATTTTATTCAAGTAAATTTGCCTAAGTGAAGTAGGAGCTTTAATAGGACTTAGATTACTAACTACTCCTAATGCTTTTGACCATTTATTTCAATGAAGTTAATTTCTGCACTCTTAAACAAGATATCTTCAAGAGACAAAATATTTAAACCAGACTGGAAAAAAGAATTTAGAACTTGTTGGCAATGAGCTTTAAAATTTTCTTCTCAATTTTAAACACTAGGTTTACATGCCAAGACCTTCTTGCATCTTTCCTGTCCTGATTTTGAGGTGGTCCAATTTTAAAAGCATGTAGACTATTTTCTGCTTTCCAAAAAAGTAGTTATTAAATATGTTTTCCCTTTGATAATTCAACTGGCATGGAATGTATACACTCTTGGGGACAAAGAAATGGTGCTAAATAAGGTGGCTGGTTATCCTTCTATGCTCTGCACATAGCTAAATTGACCATAGCTAATTTTGTTTTCACATAATTGGCAAGAGGGTAGGTGTTTTGAACCAATATGTTAAATGTTCCACTTCATAAACTGGAAACATGCCTGGAGCAGCTGATTGTGCCAGCTGGCTGATCTTCAGCATAGGGCATGTGTTCACTCGGTCTCATGGCATTGAATTAGCCAACTGTCTGTTGTCCCCTTTTGAGTCAAAACTAATAGGAAGTGTGATTAAAGAACTACTTTATTTCACTGATCTTTGCCTCAAAAGTAGACAAAAATCCTGTGCCAAAGGGTAAATTTCTGCCCTTGGTTGCCCTGTAGGTTAGCAATCCAATTGAAAACTTAATTATGGAAAAATATTCAAAGTTTTGGTGGCAATGCATTTGTCTTTCATTTCTGCAAGTAGAAATTTGAATGCCCATGTGTGTCACAGATGAAAATGAGTACTATCACTTGAATCCTGAACTATCTATTTAATAATATTGAAATATAAGAAATTCCACTTAAGAGCAATAAGAGAAAAAAATCTTTTTCTCCTTAAGTGTGACTGTGTTTAAATACTGGAATAGGTTTCTAGAGAGGTTGAGGAGTCTCCATCTTTGGGAATACTCAAAAACTGAACAAAACCCTCAGCAACATGCTGTGTTTGACCTTGCTTGAAAAGAGCTCTTGAACTGAACAATCTCCAAAGGTTTTTCAAGGGTTAATTATTCTCTGTTTCTTTAGTTCTATGGTACTGAACAAGATTTCAGGACAGTGAAAGGGAGAGTTATTGATTTTCTTTGGTGATTGAACTATATTTTAGATATTTTTTGTGGTTTTGTCTCTCAGAAAATGCTAGTAGCTAAAATCTGAGCTGCACAGATTTGTGTTTTTACAAGTGTTTGTATCTTTATGAGCACTACATTTTAGATTCTCAACAGATGCTTTGTAAAAAACTGAATTTGCTAGGAAAATAAAATGCAGGTTGCAATGTTTTATTATATTTTATGGATCGAAATTAAATAGATGCTTTAACAAGTAGTATTGTTGTAGCTTTCCATGGATTCAATAAACAAAGCATGGTGTAGGAAGACGGACCCATGAAAAGCAGTCTAATTGGGTTCCCCAAATTGTTTTGTTTCTTAATAGTAAACATGTCTATCTGTGTTTTCTCTGTATCAAAGTTTTCATACTGACTGTAAGAATTGTTTACGCCTGTATGAAAATGGCAGAAGAATGAGGTGGGAAGACAATGAGTGCTTGAGTAGACATGAGTAATCGTGGCATCATCAGATGTGTACATCAGTGAGGTACCAACTGTTAAACAGCACGCTCTGATGAGGTGCTGTCACTCCAAGCTCTTACACAGCCGGCAGCTAGGGAGGGTGGAATCACTCATCAACAGTGCCCCTGGTCTTAACCAGCACTGACAGAATTGATGTTCCAGCTACTGGTGCAGAATGGTACTTAAAGGCACAGAACCTGGGTTAGAGGTGGGATAGTTGGCAGGGATACTTTGTAATTATTGTGATCCACAGAGGAGCCTTGCCAGTCACCACTTCAAGAGTGACTCAGCTGTTGTTGCTGGATTGGCTCTGGTGCCAGAGGCCTAAGCCAGGGTGAAAGAATCCTTCACAGGGGTCACCCTGCTGTTGCTGCAGGCCATTAATGTCATGCTGTTGTAGCAAGATGCTCTACCAAAGCAGAGATGCAACAGCTTGAAATTGATCTTGTTCCTTAACCTCAAGTGTGGGCGGTCACACTTTATACAAGTTATCAGTGATGGCTTGAGCAAAGAGGGTCTCCTGCTTGGTGGAGCAAGGAAGATCTGCTGATCAGTGATAAGACTGAGCAAAGAGGCCTTTATGTGGTTTTTAATGTTTAAGAATGGCCAGACAAGCTTGACCATCAGACCCACCATGGGACATGCAAGACAGATGCCCCCTGACTGAGCCTGGCAGCAGCAAGTGTGGAGGCCCTGATGGAGGGGGACAGTCAGAATGAACCAAAGAACTGCTAACACCTTTTTCAGCACAAAGCATGTTTTTTTCTGAGTAAACCTGATGACACATAATCTAAAAAATGCATATGACTGACAATCACTTGGTACTATAAGAGGCCAGTCCCACTTTTGCACAGCCAGAATTTCTAGCATGTCTTTCTAAGGTGTTTGATATTGCCCTTGAGTGAGGATGCCCCTCAGTGTTACTCCTTGAGGCTGAGAGAAAGAGATTTGCCCACAGGCATTGGTATGGGTGAGTTTCATCAATCTCTACTTAATAATTGTTTTGCTAACTTTACTATAATTGTGTCACTATAATTGCTTTAATATAATTGCTGTAGTAGTAGTTGCAAATATATTTACTCTATAGTGGATAATTCTGATTAAGATATTTTTAGGTAATAATTATTATTTGAATCAATTTAAATAAATTACTTATTATATTTGCATAAATAGACTTGTTTTGTCATGCTTAATCCTGCAGGACAAGATTTTATAAAGGTTCAGTTATACCTGTTTAATCCTTTAGATATAAACTGTTGACTGAGTCTGGGTCTAGGATTGGACCCAGCCATGCTCAGGGGACTCTGAGGAAGGGTTTAGAGAGCAAGGGGATCTTTGCTGAACCTTGAGATTCAATGGGAGGATTTCTTTAATCATCTTCATCTGAAGCTCCCACTCTGCCTGTGACAACCATGAATTGTTAAGGCAATGCAAAAGTTTGTCAGTTTAGCTACGTTGAGGATCAGCAGAAGAAGAACACAATTTGAGATGATGATTTTGTGGCTCATAACCTGAAGCAGCAATAGTGTGCTTAGGATACATTCTGAGATCCATATTGGTAAGTTGAATCAGACCTTGGCTTGAAGATGATCCTGAATTGTTGCAAAATTAGGGACTTGTAATTTTTTGTGTTTCTAATGACTTGCATACCATTCATGAGTGAGTTCTGGGGCCAAAGTGCAGTCATTCAGGAAATTAGGATAGGAAGGGTCCAGGAACTGCGCATGGATTCACCTTATGATGATTCCCTCCTACAAAAAATTCACTATGTTCTTTTGAGCGTTGCAATCCAGGCAATACTGTCAACATTTAGACAGTTTTAGGGCTCATTTTTTATATTCCTTAAAGATGAGGAGAAATATATAAGAGTATATATACTTAGTCTGATGACGAAATACATCTTATTTAATGAAAACAATGAATTCATGCTTTTCAACTACAATAGCTCAGTAAAAAAAAAAAAAAAAAGGAACATTACGTTTGTATTTCTAAATTTTAAAATTCAAGGTGTTCCAGGGAAAATGCTCCATATGTTTCTTTTCTATGTTAATGGTGGAAGGTAACAGACAACTTATTCATAAGCTGGTGATATATATTCGTGTTGATGCCAACACATTACATAATTTTAAGATGTCTCTGCCTAGATGATTAGCATGTTGCTCATTTTGCTTGCTACAGGTTTATTGGAGAGAGACAGGAAGAGAGATTTACTCTGAAAAATGAGTACACCCGTTTTGAGGAGGAACATTAAACAATTTAAACCAGCATTGCCTTCTAGCAATTTAGTTGCTTCCCTGCTGCAATATCTCCCAGCACTTCCTAAATATTGTATGAGGTACTTAAAGGTGAGGACACAGCTGTTGTGAATATCCATATCCATGAATCATTATTAATGACATTGCTTACTGACAGAGTTCTCCGGGTGACTGTTGCCCCTGCCTCGAGTGGGACTGACAATCCCTTTAAAAATGCATCAGTTCTTTTCACTGCTTACATTGCGTAGGCTTATCAAACATTATTAACCCTGTTATTTCTTGGACAGACTGTAATAAATGCTCCAGCACTTTTTCTGTCTCCCAGGGCTGCTTCAAAATCTGCTTTTCCAAAGAGTGACTGAAACCTATCTTTCAAATTAGAAGTCCAGGAAAGTAAGAAAGATAGCTAGAAATGTAGCTTATCCTGAGCTTCAGAATAATCACCTTTATAGCACCCTTTAGCATTGGTAATGCTCTGTAATACCTTTACATTTACTTCTTGATATCCTCATAAGCTGCATCGTGCTGTCATGGACTAGATTTCTCAAGGAACTATGTCATAAGAGTGACACTAAGAGGATAATGTGTCTCACCAAGCTTGTGGAAGCAAACAGTGTAGATACCATCCAGGAAAGACTTCCTGGGTGGACTATATTGAAGCTACCCAAGGAAATTAAAAAAAAAAAAAAAAAAATTAAAAAAAAATCATAAGAGGTATTTCCCCTTTATTGCAAATTCATGTCTCTGGAGGTTTTCAGGCCTGCTTTTGTTAGATTGCAAAGAATAAAATGTTTAGTCCTTTATTGTCTTCTGTCTAGACTAATGTTATGTGTGTCATGGATCACAATACTTTCATGTGGCTCACTTCCCTTTGTTATTTTCTTTACGTTATTGCAGGTATATGTTTCCTTTTCTGTTTTTTTTGTTGTTGTTGTTGTTTTCTTTTTAGTTCAAAGAATTAGGCTGAAATTTTATTATACCAAATTAAGCTCTTGTTGCTGTTTCTATATCCAGTTACAATTTATATGTGAAAGATTATATTCTTTACATTTTTTTATGGTGCCCAAAAAGATTTTGCCATAAAAATGATTTTCTCTAATACTGAGGGGTACAGAGAATCGATTTGAAAACAGAGAATTCATTGCAGTCAAAGCTAAAGATATTTAGGTTGATATTGAGGCAACTCCAATTACTGATATTTTGTATTCAATGATTTTCAGTTTCCCTTAAACTCCTACCTTGCACTTATCATTTAGCATGTACAGAATCTGGTTCAGACTTTTAGACAGTTTAATGCTTAGGGACGGAACACTTTTATATTTAGAAATCACTCTGCTGTTTTAAAAATGTGATCATTATGTTTTCTTGAGTAGCTTTTTGTCTTGATGTGTTACAAAGAATTGAACTCCTTTCTCAGAGCTAGTAGTTTCTTTTAATTTCTCTTCTGGAGGAGAATAAAATGTCTTCATGGAATTTCCTAATTATTTGCATTGTTACAGGACGTGGTCCCAGGCATTGTTTACTGAGCAAGAAAAGTTCATCTCTCAGTCTCACACAGATGCTCTACCATGGACCTTTCCATCTACATTAACCCCATGGAACTTAATTTTTCTTGTCGGAAAAGGATTTGAAAGAGTAACTATTGATGAGCATGATGTAAAAATGGTATAGGGAAATAAGGCATGATCTAATTATTAACTAGGATTTAGGATTACATTCAAACAATAAATGAAACAAGGGATCCTGTATCATTTATTAAATATACTGAGAAGCTATTCAGTGGGAAATAGTAATCTGAAAACAGATACATACTGAAATCTAGATGGTGGAATAGGAGGTTGATAAAAAAGTACTTTGGCACTGAAGGATGTGAGCATGAATATGAGCACTCCATATCCCTCATAATAGCCAGAACTCCCTTTCCCCCCACCCTCCCCCCAAACAACAAAACAAAACAAAAACCCAACCTCCTCAAACCCTTGCTTTTCAATGTTTCCAAGTAAACACATCCCTAACCAAAGAGCTGCATTCTCAAGAATATTTTTTCCTCTCTTCCCAGAAATTTCCGTGTCCTCTTCCTAAAAGTACTTTTGAAACAACTTTATTTTTAATAAACTATCCTTTTCAAACAAAGTCTTCAGAAGTCTTCCTTCTGATGGAATGCTGCAGGAGTAAGTTTGTAATAGGGCAGCATAATACAAATTTCAAAATTTTTAAAGACAGCTAATAAAAAAATGCACTCAGAAATTTGTAGAAGACCAGCTTCTAAGATGTAACATAACATTACATAGCATAGTATAAGATAGGGTAACATAACATAAACATAACATAACGTCAGATTATAGTATAAAATATAAAAAACATAAGAACTATGTGTAGATGCCTTGCATGTAAAGGCAGCTATCAAAAATGGCTGAATTTGGACCAGGAAATCACATTTTTGTGTTTTATTTATGTGTTTTTAAAAGATTAATTATTTAAAAAAAATACAGGTATTATGTTTTGGACTGAAGGAAAAGCATTTATTTTTTTTCCCTTGATTATATGCATGTAAAAAAATGTTACTACATTTATACAACCTCATGCAATATCATATGTATTTTAATAACTAAGAAATACTTCTTTTTATTAAGATGTCTGTAGGATTATGTTGATTTAAAAGAGCAATGTGTATATATTGTTGTGTTCTCTTTGAAGTTTTTTGTGTGTACTGTCAAACTATGTTTCTCATCTTCCTACTATTTTTATCAGAAAGTTGTACTTGCTAGCACCAAATAGAGTTCCAAATTTTGCTAATGGTGTGATGTACAGAGCTTTAACTCAAAATCTGTTTATGCTTGTATGCTGGTTGTGTGTGCACAGGCCAAATCAGAGACTCAATCACGTTACTACAGATTCCTAGTCTGAGTTACCAAAAGCACAGCTGAGGACTCTGAGATCTGTGTATGGTCATGCACAATCAAATAAAAGAAGCTGATTTTTTTGGATGTTATACAGATTTTTTAAAATTGCTGGATCGCAATTTGGCAAAACTTTTGGAAGCCAAGGAGTTTCTACAGATGTGCAGCAACATTTTAATTTCAGACCTTGACTTTCAGAGGTTATGGCTTGTTATACACATAAAGCAAGTTTGTTTGCCATGATTCCAGAAATGGAGAAGAACTTCTGTTGCATGAGAACTTTAAAATATTTCTGTATCAAATTAAGTTGGTATATTTACAAATGATCCCTCCTTTATGGTTGTACATTTTTAGCTCCCTGCTTGTTCTTAAGCATGCACAGATGTTGCCATCAGAGAAAATTCTATAAAATCCATATTTTTTACAATTATATTATATACTCTTGCTGTTTTGTCTGAGGACTGTGTTGTGACAAAAGATTCTTGTTGATAAATGAGGTCCTGATTAATTCTGTTGACATGGAACTATAAGAGAAATTAAAGAAATTGGAAACTTCTTTCAGTTTTTGATTTTTAGTATTTGACAGGTGAAAGGTTATAAGTGAGAGTGCAAAATTTTTGGAAAGCTGTGAAGTAAAATTATAAACTGTTGTGTGAATGGTTTTCTAAAAAATCTAATACACATATCATTGTTTCGTGGTTAAAAGGATTCAGATTTAATAATTTGACCTTTTACCTCTAACAGAATTTAAAAGCACTTCATAAATTCCTATGGAAGGGAGCACTATCACTTAAGGAATTATATCTCTGGCATATTTAATTTGATTCAAGACTGGCCTTTATGTCCATATTTGTGTTGTGTGCATGAAATTTAGGAAAATATCTCTCTGTAATATGTTTATATCTGAAAAGATTCAGCAATACCTTGGATAGACAACAAGGAGGGACTACCTATAGGGAGAATGGTGTGGTCATGGTATAGGACTGGAAAAGCCATTTCCCATTCCTTTGCTGGGACTTTTTGTTACTACATTCTCAAAGGGTCAGAAGTTCCTGTACCTGTCTGGCTCAAATCGTAACTTTTTAATATGGACTTTACAGAAAAGACCACATTGTAGCAAGGAATCTGTGCATTTGTGTTCTCCCGAGTCTTCTCAGATGTTTTCTATACCTGTGGATGCCTGTTAGTGCAGAGCACCAGCTGTTCTGGAAATTGGGAAGCATTTCATGGCTGTGACCCCAACCCGTCCACCTGGCAGCTCTTTCCAGAAGAGCAGTTTTTGAGAGCACCAGGTCCCTGTCACCAAGGCAGCGTACATGCAGGGCTCACTCAGACCTGCAGACCTTGTGATGCCAGACACTGCATAAGATGGCACAAAAAACTGACATTAGCCTAGACAAGATTTTACTGTTTGCTGAGAAAGATGGCAGCAATGAAACAGCCAAATTCTGCTGATTCGGCATTTGGTGGTGAAGACCTGCTCTATTTAAATACTCCTGAGTGACTTCCCTTCAGCTTTCTTAATGTTCTTCAGTTTTAACCTGGTAATTTAGCCTGATGTCTCAATTTTTTAAAAGCCATTTCAACCTAGTCTTATTTTAGTACAGGTAACCTGTATTCTTCCACTTCTTCCCAACTGTATATTATTTTCTAGAAGTTTTTTTTTTCTTTGTAAGTATTATCAATTAAGATTGCAAGAATTGATGCAATTTTTCTCTATATTTTGTATATTGCATTATATTATGAAAGCTAAAATTTTAAAGAACGCATTTTTGCAGAAGACCAGGTAAAGGTGAATGGTATTTGCACAGACTCCCTCATCCCTAATAGAGGTTATTATTAATGTTTCCATGCAGAAGGACTGTCAGTATGCCTCCTTTGAGTAAATAATTTACGTGGGTTTGATTATTCTTGCCACTTAATCTGGAATTAGGGTTGATTAATTTACTTCTCTTTCTATGAGGGGTCATGTTAGAGCTTGTGCATCCATCTGACACTCAACATGTGAATATATAAAGTGATTTTTTTCCATGATTTTTTTTCCAGTGGTTTATTTTTTTTAAAAATGTTATTATTATAACTCGGTTCCTTTCTTCTCTCTGATTCAGGATTCTGAGTTCTGGTTTTGAGAGAGATTCTCTCCACTCGTGGATAATATTTTCCCTTCCTAAATTCTGTCATTCAGATTTTTGTTGTTGTGGGCCCTGTTATAGGGAACAGAGGATCATAAAACAACAAATTATTGAACCTAGAGTGTCTGATAATGGGCTTGTTCTTTTACATTAAGAAATATCTAGAAGAGACCCTTGAAAATGCTCACAGATATTTGTGATATTTTGCTTCAAAAGCATTTTGTGCTGCTCAGTTTTTCTTCAGCTGAAGAAGGTTTGTTGCCCTTCACCAACTTTGGAGGATCCCTTGATCAAGGATATTTTCACTTCTTATCCAGAGCAGTGTTAGCAAACAACACATGACAAACAGAACAAAAGAGCATCAGACGGACCACAGAGCAGATAAACTGTGCAAAGACTGTGCAGCCATCCCTGCAAAATAACAGGTAAGGCAAGGGCAAAAAATTAGAGAGATAAAATGTGGTTTGGTGACTAGAACGAACAAAACCAAAATCAAAGTATGGCGGAATGCTACTAAAATAATCATGAAAAAAAGGACAACTGAAAGAAAGGATGAACTAAACAGAACACATAAAACTGAATTGTCTTGAAAACAAAGACTATTAAAGCACTATCAGAGACATATGTGCAATGAGAAATATAGTAAAAAATACATAACAGAGAATCATAGGACAACACACCTGGCAGAAACCACATGTGAGTACATACAGAAATGTATTCTAAACATAGGATAGGATAAGTTGTCACAGTTATCCCACACTTCTTGATCCATTACATAATCTGTACAGAAGATGCCAGTTATACCTCTAAAATGAACATATACATGTCTATATTGTCCTTACTCAGTTACTTGAGCATCCAGCACCTACTTACATTTATATGCAATTGGTAGATTCTGGAGAATATAATCAATGTATTTATCTTAGTTTGACTATGTTTTGACTTTTTTTCCTTCCCAAATGAGAATTAAAATAGAAATCTTCAGCATGTGAAAGAAGAAATACAGGAAAGAGGAACATATGAAAAGCAGGAAAATGTCAAATTCAGATGAAGTTGTCCTTGTCAAGTTAATGATACATTTTGTGTGACTCAGTCACTTAAAAATGAATAATCAAGAATCAGGAAATGAACTGCCTCCTTAATAATATAAATAACAGTATCAATAATAACAACACCTAATTTCCAGTGGGGGATACTTACATGAATATATGTGAGCATGTTTAAATATTCACATATTTCACTCTCACCCACAGACACACACATAGTTTAAAGAATCCAGAGCCTTTATTTAACATACAAACATTTCTTTTGCCTAATGAAGTTTTTTCTATTATTATTTTTCTAGGTTGGCTTCACTCATTGTAAAGAAAGGAGCAGTTCTCTAAGCATATAAAAAACTATTTGGCCCTTCTAAAATGTTATGTTCTGCTGCATTTTTTTTCCTTTGGTTCATATGAAAAATGCATCCAGATAGATCTATTCTTGAAAAAGCATCAATATTTCACCAAAAAACAGCAATGAAAATTTCTCAAAGTTCAACCTCTAATTAAGTTAGTTCATTAGAAACAATGCAACATGAGTGTAAATGGTAGAATATTTTAGGTTATCCTGACAAAACAAAACAAAACAAAACAAAACAAAACAAAACAAAACAAAACAAAACAAAACAAAACAAAACAAAACAAAAAAAAAGGCATTTCTAAATCAACCTCATGAGAGAATTTGAATCAGAATCACTAAGTTGGAGAAGACCTCTGAGATAATCAAATCCCATCATTAACCCAGCACCACTGAGCTCCCCACTGCACCATGTCCCCACACATCACATTCACAGTTTTTACACATTTCAAAGGATGATTTCACCACTTCCCTTGACTGCCTTTTCCAAAGCCAGGCACAAGATATGTGATGTAAACCTCTTGCAAAATAGCTTCAGAGACATCAGAGTATAGTTTTATAGAGTATTTATTAGAAAGCTAAATTCTTTTTTAATTTACTATGATTATAGATGGGTATACAATAACTCCATCTCTTCCACATGAAACCATAAATAGAATCTGGCCTACAGTGTTTATATTGTCTCACTGCAAATGGAGTATTTAAACATAAATCAGCCATTGAACAAATGCAAATTTTGAGCTGGACCTAAGTCTAAAAAGAAAAGCTTATTCAATATATCACTAAAAATTTCACAGTGATTAGCTTGAATGTTGAACCTTGCTATCAGCTCAGTCTCCTTTTCTTTTAAAAGGAGCATATTGGAAATACAATTTTAAATATTTTATACTTGTATGGAGAGAGGTTAATATTGATCCATAAGACTTTACGTTTGTATTTCTCATGCAGAGGCTTTTCCTTTGATGTGGGTTCACAAAATCATCACCTTAATATTGCAATGAGAATGCCTTTCCTAATACCTATTTTTAGGGTCTTAGGAGTCTATTTGTATGGGCCTGGTTCTCATGCTAGGTGCTTGGCACTTTTAGAGTTAGAACAATAATATGACTTTATTATTTTTTTAGCTTTTGAAACTTAATGCCAGATCCTTAAACATTCTGATTGTATAATTTCTCATGTTTAGGACGTGCTGTAGACCAGGTTGTACAGATGCAGTCAGGATGAATGTTAGGTGTGCCCTCAGGCTGACTAGTTAATCTAGTTAAAAACCTGTTTCAAAAGAAGGGTCTGAACCCTGATGTATATTGCAGAAAAATACTTCTTTTTTTATTGTACTGCTTTTGGGTATATCATACTGGGAAGACTCTGGGTGATATGTTGAGATTGAAGTTTGATGAATCATAAAAACTGGGCTGAAATGCTTTAGAAAAATGATACATTCAATATATTTTATGTCTTTTAATAACTCACACACTGTCTGCAGGCATATTTTCACATTAAACTAACATTTCATGACCATGGAAGCAGAATTCCTGATTTGTTCCAGTAAATAACTCTTTTAATACACCTGACAACTAATCTTTACATTCTTTTCTCCTCTGTTTTCCCTCAACTTTCTGCTGTGGTAGACCTCCAAAGTAGAAATGGTCTTGTTTAGCAGCTTTGCTAAATTGCTCAATGTCTCACACAGAGAAAATCAGTGCAGGACACTTTCACAATGTACTCTGTTTTCTCATGGACAGAGGCAGCTCTACTCCCATTAATTTAAATACAGTTCTGAGATGCTACCTTTTGATTTTGAAAAGATTATCTGTTTTGACATACAGTGGATAATTAATGTCTTCTGGCTAATGTGTCTGAATACTGTTCAATGGATAAAGAAGCAGAGCTGAATTTCTGAGTACTGTTCATGTTGAAATCAGCCTATGATGAAATTATCTATGAAAGCCTTAGTATTTAAATGTATTTTCTATCAAAAATTAAAGGTAAAATATTTATAAATTATAACTTAAATATTTTTATGTGCCAGAATTAGGGTAGCTGACTAGGGTTTTCATATTTTGAAATGCAAAATTTAATTTAATTTCATTTTGATGTTTTATTGTATACAATATTACAGTATTTTGCAGGTTTTGATAGTACTGTTGATGCTTCAGACTTAGGAGGGAATATAGCATAGCAAATTAATTAGGGCAGGCCCACTTACTTCAATGTAGCAAGGTTGTGGAAAATATTTTAAAACTTCAAATATTTCAAGCCTTCTTTGTGACAATTGCCACTATATTGATTGACCTTAAATACTGGTATTGTGGAACAGGTGCATAAAATAGTATCCCCACTCTATTTTAGGAGAAATAGACACAGCTATAAGAAGGGCAAGTTCTGCAAAATCTCAACTACTTGTGAAAAAAAAAATTTTTTTCAGTATATTTATCCTTCTATATTAATATTTTTATGCTGAAATGCAAAAAATCACACCTTTGCACAAACAATGTGCCCTATGTCTTTTTGTAGATAACTCTCATTTTTAGCTAAGAACACAAATAAAACTCAGAGGATGTGGTGAAGTGCCAAGTAATCATAAGAAGAGACATTTTGGCTATGACTGGGTGTCTTGTTTTGGAAAGACAGGTATCTGTCAGGGAAAAGTGGAGTTTCCCTTGGAATGGAGAATGTAAAACCCCCTCCCTCCAAATCATTATAATTTTGCAATTAGGAGCTTTCAGGCAAAAATACAGGAAAAAGAATAACAGTTCTTTATTAGGAATATAAAAAAAATACAAATGCAGTAATACAAAAAGCAAGCAAGCAAACAAACAAAAGTACTTAAAGACCCTGACAGAGTCAGGAATACGACCTGACACCCTGTTGGTCAGGGTGTTGGAAGCAGTCCAAATCAGTCCTCCTGCAGTGACAGATGTGGTTCTGCTGGAGTAGAGATGACCTGTAGACAGGTTCAGAGGTGGTGAGATGAGTCCAGTCTTCCTCTGCAAATCCAGTGGAAAAGAGGATGTCTGGGGTCCCTGCCTCCCCATTTTTATCTGGGTAGGGAATGGTTGGCTCCTCCCCACTGGGTGGAGCATCTCACAATGGGATGGTGTAATGTGTCATGTCACTGGTGAGCCTCAATGGCCCATTAACAGAAGATATCCCCAGAGGGTGGACAGTTGATGAAAGAGGTAAGAAACACTGCCCCACCTGGATTTAACAGATGGTCTATTGTCAGAAGGCATCCACCGTCCTCTCCCCTGGAGTTACAAGAGATAAAGATAAAAGAAACCATCCTCCAACTGGTTTCAACAGATTAAATAGAATACACATTTTTTTTGGTTACATAACCCAATACACTGGGCTACATGAACAAGAAATTTAGCTGTTGCAAATATTTTTCATTGAGTTGTTCAAAAGTTTTTAATGCCCCACGCAAGTACATTTACTTAGAAGAGGTTCATTTGACAACCTAATATAAAGTGCAAAGAATACAGATAATTTATAACTCCTCTCTGCCTAAAGCTTTTGGTAAAAAACTTGATTGATTGATAAAGTCTGATTGAAATCTTTTTATGACTAAGATGGCTCTGAACTTTAAAAGAAGCTTTTATGGATAGTGAATATAATATAATTTTTATATGACACTTATATGTCATATATTAAAAACAATCCCTTGGGAATCTGGTCCTTGAGTGAAACAGAAGTAGATAGAAATCTTTCAAGCAAATGTGGTGTTTATTTTTTGTTTTCTAAGATTTGTTTTTCTCATATAACATTCATGGCTTTTTAAAATGTAACTATGTTGAATAACACTCAAAACCTCAAAACTGATTTATTTATATATTTCATACCTTTATGTATTAAACACAGTTTTGTAATGTTGGATACACTTTAAATATATTCACTGATTTAAAAATGGTGTATTCTATTACTGCTGAGATATCTTACACTCTTATAATATTTTGACATAAAAAAGGTTTTGTTTTTATATTGGTAGGCACTCTTATCACAAATGATAGCACCAAAAGTTAGCACAATACAAAATCATTCTAAAACAGCTTTTCCTGGTTCAATTTGTCGTATAACATCACGTTATTTGTGGATTTTAAAGCACATGAAAGTTGTAAAATTTACAGTGCATAGGATTTGTAAAGCAAGATAGAGATATAGATATGATAATTTTAATTTTTGAGAGCAGAAATTGTCGTGTTTTTCAGTTAGTTTCCAGACTGACATGATATTAAGATTACCCAATGTGCCCACCCAAGACTTTGAAAAAAAAATTGATAAAATAGAAAGACTGATATTTAATATATTCAACATTTAAGCTACAATTTCATTTAAATTCTCCATGCAAATATTTTCAGTAAGGATTTTTGTAAAAAAGGTCTCCAGTGCCTGATTTTAATTCCCTAAAAAAATGCAACTCTCTAATAAAAATGGTAATTTTGTAAAAGTAAAAACTGAATCAACCAAAATACCTTCTTTGTTATTGATATGAACGCCACAGTGCTATGTACTGCATGCAACAGGAAAGAAAGGCACAATGAGTGCTAAGCATGAACCTGAACTTCCCATGGACATTAATAATACATGGAGAATAGTGCTTACCCAGACATTCAAAGAGTTGCAGTCACGGCCTTGTGCTGCTCTTATGGAATAATGTATCAGAATTACAGCTGCTACCTGTTCCCTGCAGCACAGACCTTATTCATGTTGTGAGCGTGCAACAAGGGTGGGACCCCTGCTTTCCTAGCTAACCCTAGGAGAAAATTCATTCCTGGAGAACTTTTTCTGATTCTGATTTTGATTTTACAAGCACATGTTTTAATGCCAAGAAAAAGATAATTATGGAAAGATCTTGCTATAACAGCTACTCTTGTGCTTTATTTCATGGAGTGTTTATGTATTATTTTTGTATGGATGCAAAACAGATTTTGAACTACTGTTTTGCTTTATGAAAGACTTATGGAAAATGAAGTAAAAGCTGACTTGTTTGGCTTCCTGCAATCACCTTATTACACATACATTAATATTACATTATAAATATTACATTATTAATAATGAAACCACTAACATGACTCAAGAATTAGTATGAACATGTGAAAGTGCTTGTTTAAATTCAGGACTTTCTTGGATATATTCATTGATATTTAAGGGACATATAAAGTACATGGCAAACTATTCCAATCTGAATGCCCAAGACATTGAATTACTACAAACATCTGTTGAATTAATGACAATGGTTGTTTCAGGACCTAAATCCATGTTAGAATGGAAGGAAAAAAATCCTTTAATTTTTCAAGAGATATGTGGTAGGAGATGCTACTTCTAGTTTCCATGAGGTTGTCTAAGTGGAGCATTTTGCACTAAAAAAAAAAAATTAAAATATTCATTTGGTAATGTTTCCAATTGCCTTTATTTTTGTGTTTGTTTCATTAAGACCAGATTAAACAGTAATGCATAAAATCAACTCCTCTACTCTGCTCTCATGAGAGTCCACCTGGAATGTTGCATCTAGCTCTGGGGTCCCCAGCACAGGAAGGACATGGATTTCTTGGAGTGAGTACAGAGGAAGCCACCAAGATGATGAGAGGGATGGAACACCCCTCTCAAGAGCTTATGTGAGCAGAATTGGAATTGTTCAGCCTGGAAAAGAAAAGGCTTTAGGGTGGCCTAATTGTGGCCTTCCAGTATCTGAAGGGAGCCTACAAGAAAGAGGGAGAGGGACTCTATACAAGAGCACGTAGACACAAGACAAGGGGGAATGGCTTCATTCAAATGCATTCAAAAATGCACAATAGCTTGGTATCTTTGTCAAAGCATGAACTTCATTTCACATTAATACTAATAATCTGACACTAGACAAAGTATAAAATGTCTGTGAGTAATGAAAATGTTAAATGAATACAGGAATGTTAGTGGTTTTGTTTAAAAACATTGATGCTTTTAACATAATATAATCGTAATATAATGTGCATTTTGCAATCATCAAATTGCTTTACAAATTGCAAACTTATTACCCCATTACACTGTAGAATCAGAGGTCTCATCGGGGAGAATAAAACATTTCCAACCCTTATTAATGTAAGAGATTAAAAATGTGTATTAGAAGCTCAGCTGTGTGCAAGGAGCCCATGAGACATAAACTGCCTCAGACTATTTCAGTCATAGATGTTGATGGATTTGTCAGGGAATTAAATATTTCTCACAATTACAAGGGATGGGGGAAAGAAATCACCAAACTGCAACAGACACTGATTCTGTCTTCAGGCCCATTATGAGAAGTGGACATCTCCTTCAGATAAAATGAAATCTCTACTGCCAGTTTTCATTGTACACCAAGATTTTCAAACAAATACTTGGATGTGTTCTTCAACTTTGTCACTTGTGCCTTGGAAGAGGTTGCAGTAGGTGTTCACAATGCTACAGCTTCATCCTCTTCAACTTTAGAGCACACTTTTGCCATCACGTCTCTGGTACCTGTGGAGGGTCTCCCTGTTCCATGGGTACTTTTTATTGGGCAGCCCTAGGGTGTTCAGATTCACAAGTGTCAGCTTCTGTCACTGCATTTCCAGAGAATTTACCCAAACCTGCCCATGCTCTCCATTTTTCTTCAAGGGGGACTACTTTGCATATGTCTCCAGTATTTCTGGAAACAAACATGGGAACGAGCAAGGATTCTTGTTGCAGGCAGGCAATTCAGGAAAATAAGGACTGCATCTGAAGAGAACAGCAGCACGTTGTATGAGAAAGTGGACTGATGATGGGACTAGTGCTCCAGTTCTCAAACACTTATGAAGAGTGTTAAGGAGGTTCTAAATTGTCTGACTGGAGTCTCTATTGTAACCATTGAACTCAGGATAAAGCATTTAATAGAAAGATGTAATTGTGCTAAAATGGTTCAAAAATGTGTATTTGCAACATAAGCCACAATAATGCAAATGTAAGAGAGAGAGATGAAAGATACTCTCAGAGACATAAATATTGCAACAGAATCTAGATGTGCTTCTTTGAGGTTTTTTGTTATTGTGATGCCTTAGGTTTCAGCTTTCATATTTTCAGATTCTGTGCTGCCTAGGGATGCAGTTCTGAGCCTCATATTAAGTGACAGTAAGCTCTCTTCATAGTGCAGATAGACAAAATAAATCCTTTTCCTACTGGGGACCAAGGACAACTTTCAAGCCCAAAACCATAAACAATGGTGGACTGAAGGGAGGAACAAAAAGGATGGAACCTCACAACCTGAAGCTGTAATTAGACAATCAAACCCCAATATGCAAACGGACCAAAACTTATAAAAATGTAGTATTTCGTGACCAGTCAGCCATTTTTTTGTGGCCATTCTTAGTTCACCCTGGGTGCAGTCCAAGGTGGATCCTGGAGCCTTTCAACAAATACCTACTTTATTCTCTAGCTCTGTCCAGTCTCTGTTTCAGGTCAGCCTTCCAAGGCATCAATGGCAAGCATAACACCATTATCACGGGAACCTGTAAATTCTGTCAGAGAAAGATACTTGAACTAGAAGTTAATTTCAGTGGGATTTAGACAGGAACTGTTGTCTACTTTACTTTTCTCTCAGCAATTTAGGTCCTAAAAGCATAATTTTTATATATTAATTAATTTTCTTTGGAGACTTTGGAGACATTAAATACATATAATTAAATGGCAGCAGTTGTTGAAAAGCTTAGGCCAGCAGCTGAGTTGTGTTCCAGTATATTTCTTCATTGTACAGAAAAGTTGCACACTCTGTTATCAGAATAATACTCTTGAAGGCTGAAGGCCATTTGCAGAAGCTATATTCCAGCTATGATTCCTCAGCTGGCTGTTTGGCTATTCCCTGCCTATCACTTCTTTGTGTACTGCTACTTCATTCCACTTCAATTTGATGAGTGTATATTTCTTTCTTTTTTATGTACACCTGGATTTGCATGTTCTTTTTTCCCTTTTAAATGCCTCTTTTTCACATGACACTTCATTCCATTTATTTTGCTCTTTGCCTATACCATTCCAGGTGAACCCTTCAGATGCTGACAGCATGAAAAACATTCTAAATTAAATCTCCCTCATATTACAGATAGCACTCATTAGCCTTTAGCACCATAAATCACTAACTACTTATTCCTATGCCATGCTTGTGTTTTTAACAAATAGGTGCTCCTTAAAAGCTAAATGTTCAGTTTCTGGAGGATTAATACCTGGGGACCAATCTTTTCTGCATCATTTGAAATGAAGCTGTAGTGGTGCATATATGATTCGGCCATCAGATACAAATCAAAGTGTCCAGACACATTGGCTGCAGGAGCTGAAAACAAAGTGATTTAATTCTGCTTTTAGAATAGTTTATAAATCTTAGTAGCCCCAAAATATAAAAGAATATATTCCTATGGTACTAATGGTTCTAATTAGTATACTTGTTGCTGTGGTTGGGTTTTCAACCATTTTAATACAGCTTGTATGATGGGTTTGCCTTTGTGATATTTATTTGAAACAAGGGTGGTGTAGGTTTGAAATTCATTTGGGTGGCAATCATTGTACTGAAGGTACAATGTTTGTCTCTATAACAAAATAGTTACTGCAGGTAGAAATTAAAGATAAGCAAAGAGGAAGTATAAATAATAGAATTGAGAGACACGGGATGTAATGGCCAATTTTGCATGATATAAAGTTGTTGATTTGAAATTTGTAACTTCAGTAAGTGATCTGTTTATAATCAGAAGAATTTCTTTGGTCAATATATATTACTTATAAAATTGTTGCCAAGACAGGCTGCAGGATGCATGCATTGCATTGAGAACTGAGATAGCATTTGAGGAAACATTAAAAAGAAAAGCATTTTAGCTAAAATTATTATGTATGGACAACTGAAAACTCATGCACAATTTTAATGAGGAACTTAAAAAGTAAGAATTTTAAAAGACGAGATTCTGAAAGGATAGATTATTAATTTATTTTGTAGGATTTGTAAGCTGATTTATTTCATTAACTCACCTCCTGTGCAAGACATTTGCTAAACAATTAATTTTGACTTTGAGGAACAAAAGTATAACATTAATGGTTTATAAATTAGAAGCCTCACCATGACAACCTAAAAAGGAATCAGTTCTTCAAAATTGTCAGAGCTCCTGCAGCTGCTACTTTTGCTCAGGAGAAACCTGCTGTCTCAACTTACTGTGCTTTTGGACTTATTTCTGAAGGTCAGACCAGTTTTTAGTATCACGGTCAAGGCTCTTTCCTTTTCAAAAGAAGGGAATTAGTGATACTCCCAGGAGGGCGCAAAAAAAGAAAAAAAAAAATCCAATATGCGTTGCTGCTATTGGGGTTGGAGTTATAATATGAAAAATAATTAGAGTATAAAATTCAGCACCTTGGGAGATGACAAAGAACTGGCAAAATTTCAACAAGTACTTAGAAAAAATTAGAACCTTTGCTGATACTTTGCTTCTTTGCAACAGAAACAATTTACCAGTGGTGGTCCAGCAGAGGGGAAGTAGTGACAGCTCCAAAAACAAGAAAAAAAGTCTCTGGGTTCATTAACAAACTGTACAGGTATGTGATGCATTGCCATGCAGGCTGGATGGCAGATGAAACTTAAAGAAATCAAACTGAACAGGTTGCTGAGTCACAAGAAAAATATAAGAGATATTTAATTTTTTTTTCCTTTTGAATGGATATTGGTAGTGCTAGTCAAACTTTAGGAGAAAATTAACCGTAGAAATATCATTATAAATATCTGCTCAAAAAAAAAATAACCCAAAAGAGTCACTGTCAAACAAAATGATTGACTTGCTAACTATGTAGTATTATCTGTGGGGTTTTTATGCAAGTACAGCACAGAGGGTATTCATAGATGTGAGGTCAGTGCTCCCAAATCAGGTAACTGCATATCTTAGTCATATCAATCAAGGGAGAGGAAGCTAGCTTGAAAAAAAAACAAACGATTTATATGGCTTGGAGGATTTATCACTGATGAATGTAGAGATCCCAGATGATAGTCAATAAATACATCTGTAAAGAAAAAAGAGTAAATGTAAAATTGGTTTTCTACTTTTATTTATAGATAGCTGAAATATCTACCTGTGTAGAAAGAATGCCTTGTTCAATGTCAGAGATGAAACCTGTGACATTTCCAGAGATGAAATCTTGATTTTATGAGTCACACGAGAGCTTCAAAAAAAAAAAAAAAAAGACCCATAGAGTTCTGTAAATATGAAATTTCTTCAATACCCAAAGCTTTCAGGTTTTAGTATTTTTAAAGGAAGTCTTAGAAACAGGGAAAAGAATCTCATTGTTAACAAAGTCAGTTGAAAAAAAATCGGCTGATTTACGCATTTCTTCAGAAATTGCCAAGAGTGCACTGTAAAAGAGGTGTAATTTGCAACAGTCTATGGGCACTTTTCTTCATGTCACTCAAAATTTCCTCCTGCCCCCCTTTTGCTTTTATATCTTGCAATAGCAGCCAGGAAGGGAAATGAACTTCCAAATTTATCTGACTTTGTAGTTGCACTAGATTCAAGTGACTCCAGTGATTTGATATGGCATGTTGATTACAGTCACATCACAAGCAGAATAAGACTCAGAGGGAAAAATGTTGTTTCTTTCGCAGAACCTATGTAACTTAGTGTATAAATCAGAATATGCATACAGAAGTTGTTTTGTTGTATAATTATATTGCATTGCTATTATATCTGTTTGACAAAACTGAACCACAGGAAATAAACTGATTGTAAGAAACAGTTTTTGTGAAATAACATTATTAACTTTATCCTTCTTTCACCTTTTCTGAAACAGAATAAATTCTGTGGGTTGAGGGTAGTACAGCTGCAATTCATGATTTTTTGAAAGTTTAGGAAGAACTTGCTCTGCCTGAGCTTTTTTTACATAGTTCCTTTTGAAATATTGTATAGAATAAATAAATGTATTTATGGCCTGCAATGTTTGTAATAGGCATACTGGAACATGCCAGTAGCTCACCAAGAGATTAAAATGACAAGGCCTTTGTTATGGTAAGAAAATTTTCCATTTATTTACCACTGACAAGTTGTATGATACCTTTGATAAAGGAGAGAAGTGGTACCGTGTAGCACATGCAAAATGCTGTGACCGTTCTAGATTTTAGGAAGCTGCTATGCAAGGCTAGATTAAACAGAAACTTGTGTTTCAACTTCATTGCAACAGTGTCAAAATACTATCCAGCAGTCTTTGGAATCACCACAACGAAGGATATTATTATTTCCTGTAATATTTTCCTATTTCCAGTAATGAAATCCAATCCTACCTAATATTCTATTTTTAAGGTTTATAACTGAGGAGATGAAGAGAAGTATTTGTAAATTTCAGAACCATCTTGAAATGTACAGGTTGTAAAATATTTGGTTTATAATTTTGAATTATAAGGTGTCACAACTGAAGATCTATGAGCTATTCTCAAAAAGTGCATGAAGAAATTTATGACCGGAATATCTATGTTAACATGCTTCATTCATTAGGACTAGTTACATTATTAAAATTATCAAATAGATCAAAAAGTTAAGTTAATGCTTTTTTGTTTGAGTAATTTGAAAATTAGTTCCCATAACTTTGGAGATGATGAAAGTCTTCTATTGCACTTGCTTGTAACTTTTTCAGCCTTTCAGTTTTGCCCTTGATTAATTCTCGGTATAAATTTGTACCTGATGGTACGTATATTCAATTCCATTTTTAAAGCACACGAATCCATGTACAAACCTTTTACTAGCTATTTGGCCACACCAAGAAAAGAGAAGCTTTTTAGCATTCAACAACATCCAGTCCCTGAAAATTCATAGTTCTTTAAAAGTGGTAACATTTTCAAATGTGGACAGACTACACAGAAATCCTCCTAGTCAGGTGATGTGATCACACATCAGAGTCCAGTCAAAGCAAGTTATTTCCCATTGCACTTTCCAACTTAATTGTCTCTATATTACGTGATGTATATATAATGAGAATGCATGTTGGTAATCATGGCACAGACCTAGAACTGGGGGAATTAGAAAATTACAAACGGTGTGTCTGTATTCTGGAAAATGAAAGCTGTTCTGACTAGTAGACTCTACTTGTTGATAGAGAGAAAGGAAGAAGATTCTGCTGGAAAGCTAATTTATGTTAGTTCTATCAAAATGCAGCATCTCTCTATATCCTGTTCAAAGAGAAAAATATGTTGTTAATCATAAGCAGTCTTGTCTCCCTGCCTCAATAATCTCTTCTGTGAAACACTGCAGCTGTAGATTTTGTTCTCTTGTTTAGGAAAAGTAAACAAGGAAACAGAAGGGACCATATATGAACATACACCTTTGCTCTGACCTGCTCTTATAATTTCTGTGTTTTATATTATGAAATATGAATTTGTTATTCACCAAGCCCAGACTTCATGTATCTTGAAAACAAGATGTTGATTAGTTCCTTTTAGTTTCCTTTTAACATATCTGAGTTGATTTTCTAGGCAGAGTAGACAACATGTCTTGGAGGTATCTCTGCAGCATTCCCGCTTTTTGTCTTTGCTGAACAGAATGTACCTACAGTCTGTTTTAAACATTCTGAAACTAAAACAACACTAAAAAATGGATATTAAGGGTGCATGGTGAACCCATTGTTTGTATTCTGCTCTCAAGGGATCATATATTCCTTGATATATTCTTGATATATTCTTGATATATTCCATATATTCTATGATATAGATCTGGAGTAAAGAAACTCCTTGGTTATTACTGAGTTATGAATTCAATGAATTCAGCAGGAAATTCATATTCCATGGCCTTTCTGCAGCAGTTTGAATATGTCTTCAGGCAGCAATGTACACAAGTCACGTGTCAGTAGTTACGTAGATGGTTCCTCTCCTGATATCAACACATTTCCACATAGCTTATTTGAAGTGTCTTTGAATAAGAGAGATCAGCATCAGGTGAACACCAAAGGGAAAAAAATCACAGATATATTGACAAATGCTTTTTAGACTATTTCTGCCTGTGTGACTTGGTTTGTGTTTCTCCTTAACTTCTCTTGCTTGGCTATAAATTTGCTTGGTGTGTCCAAAGCCTACTCACAGACAGTGTAAATGGAGGTGTCTGGTGTTCCTCTACTCACATCCACGAGAGCTGCAGGGACAGGGCAGCCGCAGGGCTAGAAGCTGCTCTCTGAAATCACTCTCAGAAGATTGATTTTTTTAGCATCACCGCATAAGACGAACAAGAATTTTGCCAGCACTTTGACAATAGTTTTCTACATGGAAAGATTCTGCGTTGTGGGGAAACAGTTTGTCCTGGCTAGCCACATCATCATCATCATGGTTTTCCAAGTTTCAGTCCGATGCATTTCCCAGAAGATGGTGGCTGAAAAAAATCTACAACACTCACTACCAGGCTTTCAGTTAAGTGAACAATACAAACCTGAATTCTAGTGCATTTTCTTTGCAGCAGTGCAGTTAGTTTCTACTGGAGTTCCTCTCCTAGTCTTCCTATTTCCTTTTCCTTTTTCCCTCTTTTTTTTTTTTCTCAGTATGAGCATTTTGTTCAGATTATTAAACATGAAAAGCTTCATTAATAAAGCTGACACTATCAACAATTTTTAAAAATATCTGATCATGTCACTGCCAGCTCCTGATAATGCACAATGTGATGCTGCCATTCACTGTGACCCATTCAAAACTGGATATTAGAAAACGTTTGTTTGTTTGTATGTTTGCATGAATGCATTGTGCGCATATACAAATAGCCAGCTACCTCCTTGGGTAGATATTAATATATTTCTTTTTCTTGGCTGTGAAATTACTGCTTCATGATGAGAATTGTCCATGGTGAGAAATGCTATTTTAAAGAGAATGAGAATGCAGACAAATAATTCTTCACCTTTAAATTTCTTACATCTATTTTTGACCCACCTTCTCGGCTTCCACACAGCTTATATACAGAAGAGATCTTTTTTTCTCAATTATTTAAAATAATGTTATCAAAAACCTAGCCTTAACTTTTAAGAATTTAGAAATCAGCAGTTTTCCTAAATTGCTTTAATTCTCTGGAGATCCCCAGCTCTACCTTTCCCCCCCCTATTTGTTCTTGCTGTCTTTGTTATCTCCCATTTAGCTGAATGATAGCTTTAATAAACACTGAACTCAGTCACAGGTTGAAATTGCACACGGAAAGGAAAAGGCATTCTTGAACTTTGTTTTAAATGCCAGCCTTCAAATGACAGGTCGCACACATTCCTTTACTATTTCAATGCCTTGCTATTTCTATACATCTATCAGTCTGCAGTTTGCTGCCAATGACTTTATGCCAAATAGCACTTTGTCAAGTAAGCCTTTCACAGAATCTTGTAAAGCTCTTTCAGAGGTGTGTAAAAGGCTCTCTAAAATGGAGACCAGCCAAAGACTTCATGACCGAAGGAGTGGTTTTAAAGAGAAAAAAAAAGAGAAATTACTCAAAAGGATGAGGATTAATTCTGTATTACATAGTCTACTATACTTAGACACAGAGAGTAGTGCTGCAATTAGACATGAAAATAAAGATGCTTGACTCCAGCAGGTAGAAAACATCAGAAAGCTAAAGCTTTATTGCAATTCCTTTCCATCTTTTTATAGCCTGCTGGGCTAAAAAATATGCCATTGGTCCACAGGTTGGATACCTCTCTCCAGTGGTTAAGTCACGCAAACAACACCTGGGAGAGAGGTTGTTATGGGAAAGGAATATTGTTTACCCAGAAATGTTATGGGAAGAAAAAGTGTTTACACAAAGCTGACTGAGAAAGGAGGAACTGCTGAAAACTCTCCCTTGGGAAAGCCAGCAATTCTCAGACTTCAGAAAATCGGGCCCACAGAGTAGTGCTGTGGAACTTTATTATTTTTGGCCTGGACATCAGCTTTGACTGTGTACGGTAACCCAGAGCATGATATCATAGAAGCATGGAATGCTTTGCATCAAAAGGGAATCTGAAAGATCCTCTGGTTCCCTCTGCCATGGGATGGGCAGGAACACCTTCCATTAGACCAGATTGCTCAGCTCCCTCCAGCCTGGCCTTAAACACTTCCAGAGATGGGGCATCCACAGCTCCTCTGGGCAACATGTTCCAGTGCCTCACTACCCTCACAGTCAAGAATTTCTTCAAAATATCTACTCTAAACTGATGATATTTCAGTTTGAATCCATTCTCCCTTGCCCTGTCTCTACAAGCTCAGGTAAATAGTCTCCGTTTTTCCTGTGGGCTCCCTTCAGGTACTGGAGGGGTGCAACCAGGTCCTGCTAAAGTCTTCTCTTTTCCAGGCTGAACAATTCCAATTCTGTTCGCCTTTCCTCTTGGAAGAAGTGCTCCATCCCTCTATGTTAGAGGCCCTTCTCTGGCTCACTCCAGCAGGTCCATGTCTTTCTTGTACTGAGGACCCCCAAGCTGGACGCAGCCCAGGACACAACTGGCTCTCTGGGCTGCAGGTGCACAGTGCTGGGTCCTGTGCTGCCTTTCACCCACCAGCACCCCCATGCCTTCCTCAGCAAGGCTGCTTTTCATGCTATACCCCCTTCCACTTAAGAAAGTAATACGTGTTTTTTCTGTCTTATTAGTTGGAGGATACATTGTGTCTTTGATAAGACAAAAGTCAGCACAGGAAATTCTACCAAAGAGCACTTCAGAAGAGCTCTGACAGCACATGGGTCCTTTTGCCTATTTAGTACATAGTCTCCACAGACCTCACAGACCTTCATGTTTCTGAAGCACTTTTAGTAGTAAAACACTTCCTGAACTCTTTGACTACGCCAAAAATTGAAAAGGTTGCTAAAGAACAATTACCTGGATTTAACATTCTGTTGTGAAGGCAAGAGGCAGCTTTCAAGAAGTATAACACTTAGGGCTGTTCTGTCTTTTTGTTAGCAACACACTTCAAGGCCTCTCTGAAGATACGAAAAGAAAAGAAGAAATATTTCACCAAGGGAAATTCCTTTTCTTGCTATTTCTTTTATTACAATTACAATACAGATTATATTTACGGAATGAAGCATGCAAGCATTGGGTACTAAGAACCCATGGAGCAGACTTCATATTTCCACTCTTAGTTCTATTAGCTTAGTTAGTAGCAAGACCAGAACAAGAATAAAAGGCTTTTATTTTAAAATTTTTTGTAAAGAAATTTCAGAAATTTCCTCTAAAATAGACTAATAATTTGTTTGGAAAAAACAGTAAGTCAGATGTGCAAAAACATTACTTTCCTGAGACTTTTACAGGTGAAGTGTTTGCATCTTAACTGTGGTATTTCTGAATGCTTTTCAGCTTTTGTAATTCTTTAACTTCCTGTCAGGATGAAACTGAAATTCCCCCTCCTGCCATTGTAATTTTTGCCATAGAAAGTTCTTGAATCTACTTCTGTTTAAATAAAAGGAACTCAAGTCTCATGGAGAGGAAGGAAAATTGGGATTCTATGACAGGTTCAAGATCTGTGTAATTGATAAACCAAGACTGGGGTCTGTGAGGTGCAAAACACTTTCCCTTCAGTTTTAGTATAAGAAGTTTATCTACCCTTTCAATATCATATTCTTAGCATTCAAGATTGAATCAACTATTAATAAATATTACTTTTGTATGTAATGCAAATACTAGAAACACAGTTTGGTATCCTGCACATCATGAATGTTATTTCATCTATTATTCATTAGTAATTCAGATCAATAAAACTTCTTTTAGTTGTTTTTTTGCATTTTTCCACATGGGTCTATGACTCTTTTGTTGCATATTTTGTTGGATGCATATCAACACATTTTTTCTAAATTTGTAAAATGGCTGATTGGTTCCATGAATTAGTGTTCTCTTACATCTACTGAGTTTTCCTGCAGTATTAGCTTTCTTTTTTGACAGATTAAGATGTTGTAACTATAATAATTCTTTTTCCTGTCACATGAATATGAACATCCCCATGGCATGTATGTAACTTAAATTGCACCAGAACTAATGACAAAAAATGAAATATTATTGTATATTACAGTAGAAAATTCTGATATCTTATTTTTCTATAATAAGTATAGAAAATTCTATAAATGTAGTTTCTCTTCCTTTAGTAGAGAAAGTAAAAGGTGAAAAGAAAGTAACATTTAAAAGGGAAATTGTCCCAAGTGTATTTTTTTCCTAGGGCACCACATAACTGTATATTAAACACATAATCTACTCAAAAACATTTTTTCACTCACCAAGTGAAGTGTTGTATTTCCGTGAGTTAAAGAAACAACACAGTATCCCCACATGGGAGTTTAATCTATTTAACCAGTCAGCAATCTTGCTCGATCAGCAGGTGTTTGGCAAGAAAGTGCACAAAACAAGTCCTATTAATGCAGGACATAGTTTATCTTATTTGAGTGCAGAGGACATTTCATTTACATATGGAATTCTTTGCAGTTGAACAGTCTAATTATTACTAATATCATATCGTTTTTTATAAGTACAAATAATACCTATGGCTTCCTTAAAACAACATGCCATATTTGAATCAAATAAAAAATGCTACAAAAATTTAAAGAGTTGATTCTTGTTAGCCTAAAAATATTTTTTCCCAGTGGATTCTTCTTTTTCATCAAATTATTTGCAAATTTTGAACACCCAGAACTATTTTCCTGAAATTACTAGTAGAAAAATAAACTTCCCCCCACCCCTGATTCAACTCTTTATCAAGAACAATTTTAAGCATCATTTATAGTGTTTTTTGTTGGATGACTTTAAGATATAAACTGAAGGAAGTGCAATATTTAAGACTGACATATAGTGCTCCTCAAAGGTAAGATTACAGAAACATACAGAATTTTCTATCCTTTTCTAAGACTAATGCTTCAGCCTTTTATCTTTGCATTAGTCTGATAATTATCAACACTGTTTCATGGAGTATTGTCATTTCCAGTAGCAAGTCTACTTTTTATTTTTATTCATTGATTCAATTCAACAAGTAAGAGAAAAATTTAGTCATTAAAAATATTTACAGAGATTATAGATTTAGATTGATCTAGAAAGGAAAATTTCTTCAATATCACCTAAGATTTGGATATAAAAAGATGTACAAATATTACCACATGGATTTTTACTGTGCAGGTTGTATCTGAAAGGAAGAGATCTGGGGAGTAGCGGTTGGTTCAAGACACTTTTGGAGGCTTTGTGCAATACTTGGATAGGCAACAGTCCCTAAACAAACACATTTAGAAAAATATTCATTGTGTGAACAATTTTTCCTTTAAAAACCATCTCCCTGATGAACAGATATTATGGAAGATACTGAAGACGTTGTTTCAAATGTCTTTTATTTAAGTAGTTTATTAGGCCAGTCCTTAGCATACTGGTTCATGTCTACTACACCCTTCGTGTTTTACCCATATGGGAAGAAGCCATCAGTGTTTTATTCTATAAGCTTTTTTCCGTCAGGATGACCTTGACTGTTACGTGACAGTCCTTAATTTTACAGAATTTTGCATCATTGTAGCTAATTTTAAGCTACAAGTACTCACAGATCAAGTGGGGTAACATCTCCTCCATACCCTTTAACGTCCTCAATTGACTTTCTAGCTTGTACTTTGTGAACAGCTTAAATTCTCCTTCAGCTTCAGAAAAATGTAATGCTTTTCCAAAGCCGGGAAAGCTCATCTGTTTGGAATTTCTCAGTAGACTGAGGAAATCCTACTGCTATTTGTAGAGATTGTCAGCTGTCTATGCCTACTTCACAATATTTTGTCCAGTGATCCATCATAACCCCATAAATAATCCTGAACCTGAAAGTCTGTGTAACACTCCCTCCTATTGCTGGTTAATCCCCGGTGTTTCTATTCCCAGTACCTTTGTTGCTGTTATAGCCAATCACATCTGCCACTACATGCTTTAGTCTTCTTCTCTACGAATAAAGTAACTTGTGAAAACATCTTTCCGTTTTTATCTGAAGCAATATGATGTGCCTGTCTATTTCCCACATTTTCCATTTTTTGGACACAGCCAAGCCTCAAAGAGAGACAACTGATCTCCTGCATCAGACACACTGGCGGTGCTATAGAATAGGCTGTCTTTCATGGCTGTCACAGATAAAACCATGGCATCAGATTTTTTGCTCCCCAGTCCTTTCAATAAGAAATACAAATAATACAGGGAACTTCACAGATTGTGAGATGGATATTTCAGTGCTGCAGGGACCATGCTGTCAGTCAGGGTATGTTCGAGAATTATTTTGCAGTCCATTCCCTCTGCTTTATTTAGAAAAATGATGGTCTGTCCACACTCTTGCAGACCCACGTCCTGTTTGTTTGCCAGGACCTAGAAAAGTTTTGACCAAAAGACATTCCAGGAACATGAGATCCAGTTAGAGACAATGGTTCCCAAGAGTCCATTTTAGTTTTTAACTAACAAAGCAGTATGATGTACCCTGTTTTCTTTGTAGTCAATCTAAGATGTTTACAAAATAAGAGAAATTGAAAGCATAATTTGTCCTTCTTCTTAATCTTAAACCTAATCTCACTGGAAATATTGTACTTTTAACATAGGCTGATAATTTCAAATTATTCTTTTTCTCTGGAATTATTTAATCTTTTGAGCTGTTGATGACAGCCTTATGTTCTCCCCTCTTTCCCCATGGCTTCTCCTCGCCTTTCTAACTGTTTAATTGTAAACTTGCAGCAATTTTCATGATGCTTAGGAAGTGTGAATAGTTTAAAACTTCAACATCTGCTAATTAATCAATCTTGAAAACCAAATAAATTAATTCTGTACTAGAAATGGCTTGAATATAAAATATAATATGATTGAATTTATGGTAGCTAAAGGATTATAAGATTTTCCATGAGTTCTACAGGCATCTCAGGAATATGGATCACACTGATCACTCTCAATAGTGTATGCAAATATCTGGGACTTTGAGTTTGATACTTTGTGCAGGAAAGAAATAAATTTTATACAGAATTTCAGAAGCACTCAAGTGTGCAAGAAATCTACCTCTTTTCATTATTACTGAAAAAGAAATTTCACTCATGAATATTTTTTTTCCTTTTTAATGCTAAAATAAATCTGAAATATCCTGATAAATAAGAACTAATTATTCCCTTTGAGGGCTGTAGGGAGACCATTCTTGCTTAGGCAAAGTCCTATTGCAAGCTGCTGCAAATTATTTATTATTAATGCAGTTTTCTTTACTTTAAATAGATAATGAATCTCAGAGATTTTTCTCTTAGGTGTGATCTGATTTATATTAAAATAATGTTATGATCATTATGTCTGAATGGCAAAGGAATACAAAATTAAATATTAATCTCTCTTGGTATGTATTTCCATATGCTTCTTGGTCCTTCTTTCTTACTTTACAATTTGGAGACATTTGTTATGATTGTTTCGTGTTTAAAGAAATATTTGAGGAAAATGAAATCAACAGTTATAAAATAAATTTGATTTTAAAATAAAGTTCTGTTTCTTCTCGAGCTTAGCTTTCTATTTGAGTTTATTTTGTGTTTCAGTGTAACTAGATTCTTCTGTTTAAGAGATGCAGTGAGTACATCTGAAGAATAGCTAACAAATGCTTAAACCATAGCAGCACTTTTTCTAAAACAGGCTCATTTTGTACAGCATTAAAAATTAAATTTTTTCCTTAGATTCCTTTATAAGACATGGGAATGCCTGTGGGTTTCTTTTGTACATGTAACTATTTACTGATTACCAAACCAATTTCAAAGCCCAATAGTGGTGAACAAGATTATCCTAATAATGTTAAGTTATTCAGGTTACTAGAGGACAGTAGAATATATATTCACCACAAGGTGAAAGATACCAGGGAATACAATTTTAATATTTCAATTTCAATAGGACAGCTGTCCATTTTTCTTTATACTGGAATGAACTGCAGTAATAGTGAATTTCTTTTTCATTTTATGTCTTCTTTATTTTTAGTGTTAATTGGAATGTTAAATTATGTGGGAAAAAATACTGTTAAAAGGGACATAAATTTTTATGCCTTCCAGATGTCAATCCCCCTTATTTTCCTCTATTTGCCTCTATCCTACTGAAGTTTCTTTTCCTGTTTTCTTTTTTCTTTATTCTGATGATATCTGATCAAAACAACTGCCTAATGGATAAATACTACATTTGGTGGGGGTGTTAGAATCTAAATGAGGTATTGGCCACCACAACACAATGTGTTCTGGCAGGTGTTTAAACATTTTGATATAATAGATGCCTCTTTAAACACCAAGAATTTCTGTGGCATCTTGAAAGCTTGTTGTGTTGTGAAATGGATAAAGTATCATATACCCCACAAACAACTCACCACTCTGGAATTCTGAAAGGCCTTTGACATGGTCTCCCCACAACATCCTTCTCTCTAAATTAGAGACTTTTGATGGATGGACTGTCCAGTGGATGAAGATTGAGGGCAGCCATGCTGAGAAGTACTTGGAAGGACTACTGGGTGAAAAGCTGGATGTGATTGAGGAATGTACACTTAGAGCCCAGAAAGCCAAAAGCACATGGGCTGCATCCAAAGCAGTGTGGCCAGCAGGATGAGGGAGGGGATTCTGCCACTCCCTCTGCTCTGGTGAGACCCCACCTGCAGTGCTGAGTCCAGCTCTGGGGTTCCTGCTACAAGAAGGACATGGACCTGCTGGATCCATTCCAGATGAGGGCCATGGAGAAGATCAGAGGGAGGGAGCACCTCCCCTGTAAGGCAAGGCTGAGAGCTGGTGCCATTCAGCCTGGAGAAGGTTCTGGGGAGACCTTATAGCAGCCTTCCAGTACTTACAGGGGGCCTATAAGAATGATGTGTACAAAATTCTTAGCAGTGACAGGACAATGGATATATATATATATTTAAATAAAGAGGGCAAATTTAGACTAAATATAGGGAAGAAAATTTTGCACTGTTGGTGATGAAACACTGGCACAGGTTGCCCAGAGAAGTGATGGATGCCACATCCCTGGAAACATTCAAGGTCAGGTTGGACAAGGCTCTGTGTAATCCAATGTAGTTGAAGAGACCCCTGCTCAGATATTTAACTTATTTTTTTGTTACTACATTTTACATAACAAAATTTAAAAAATATATTTATGGAAGGATTCTTATTTTCAGATATGCTGAAAGTGATACATTAAAAATAAAGCTTGTATTTTGGACACACAGATATCTATATATTGGCAAACTATTTTTTGAATGTTGTTTGACATGAACTTCAGGTCCTTTTTGTCCAGAAAGTGTTTTCAAACCAGATGGTTTTGTTCATTTGTTTGAAATAAAAACATAATTCATAATTCATCAGAACAAATAGTAAACACAAACTCTTAAAATAAAGTTGGCATACTGAGCACAGAGTGCTGGGAATAGTCTTTTGTTTTAATTAACCCCACTTCCCAGAAAGACAAGCACATTATTTCTGGCTTAAGTGTTCCTGGATCATGCTCCTCTGATAGATCTGTTGTTAGGACCCACAGGTTTATCCTTCTGAATGTGTGTTTATACACTCCAATAAAGCCATGTTTTGATTCTTATTTTTGATCCACTGTACAGAATGAAAACTCCTCTAGCAACTCACACTGATATATTTTGTTCTCTAAAATAATGTGATTGCTAATAGACTAGACTGTAAAGCGGTGCTAGGAATAGATTCATGTATTGTAGAAAAAGTTCTGTGGGACAATTAAATGCTATATTTTCTGTTGCCATTAGATCTGATGGAATAATTTCACTAATTTATGTTATCATGCCTTGTGATCTCAATGTTGAATGTGGTGCTAGTTACAAATCAATATCAATTAACCTGAGTATAGATTTCTGTCCTTGAATTCAGTAAATCATTCATTACATCTGCTTTAATAATAGACCTAAACAAATGTACCTGATACATACAAAACACAAGTGTAGGGCTGTAATAGTAATAGAGGCTGATATGGTTATCTGAGTGAGATATTCCCTGCATTATTCAGTTTTTGAGTAATTTTAAATTACATGTATACTGCTGCTTCTTAGATAAGGTAATTGGCTACCAAGATCCTGTGAGATATATAGATATATAATTATGGATGCAGAAGTAGTCTTGTCTTGCCCAGAAGCTTTTCTGCATCATTTAAAAGCAATATTTTAGAATTAGGGTACTTAATTCAGTAAACTTCAAGATAGTGTTAAATTAAGACAGAAATGTATCACCGTGGAGGCCCAACCAGGAACACAGACTGGGGACAGAGATCTGGGTGCAACAACAGCAGCAGGGCAGAAGACCCTGCCCTTAGTTTATTTTTCCATTATATACCTGTGGCAAGGTGACCATGGATTGGAGAAGGGTATCGCCACCTCTCCTGTCACATTGGTCCAGGAGGCTGTCATTCAACCTCCCCTTCTCTTGGAGAAAGTATTCGTAACATTGCCAATATTTACAAAACATGGTCCTGTGTTTACAATTCACCAGCGTGAGAAACTGCACGTTTCTCCTTTAATATGAACGCTTAGCAAACCAGGAAAATTCATGGCAACATCTCACCCTTTTAAGTATATTAAAAAGAAAACAGAAAAAGAAAAATGAACAATTCTATGACAGGAAAAAAGAAAGAAAAAAAAACCTGTATAAAGTTCACCGACCTTCATTTAGGTGACGGTGTGAGGGCTACATGTTGGTCTGATTCTGCCTTTGCTACCCAGGGTTTCACCCTGAACCCCTTGCAATAACCTGCTCAAAATATCTCGAGCATAGTCTAACATAATTCAACCAACACCCTCATATTTTTAAATTTTTATAAGATACAAGGGAATATACGGTGCAAAAGGCAGGAGCATTCCAAGAAAAATTTTTCTACTCAATTGAAAATTCTGAACCTCAAAATTCTGTCCCAAAACCACAACCCCCAAACAACGTGCCCTTTCCCCACAGAGGTCACAATGGCTACCATACATAAAACTGAGCCATAGCAAACAATTCCTCTGAGTCCATGATTAACAGTCCGCTGGCTCTCAGCATCACACTGCTTCAGTCAGTCCTTGTCCAGCAGCTCCACAGGATCCAAAGTCTCTATGGAGGCCATATAGGAAAAGAGAGGATGCCAGTCCATGTCCATGTTAATCAGATCTCGAAGAGGCTTCTGTGATGGGTGGCACTAGGGTGGCACAGGATGCACAAGGTTTCAGGATCAAACAGGATCAGTCCAATGCACCTGAGGCAGCTCAGCAGACTTTCAGCGGCCACCTCCATGGCAAAGATCCCAGAACCTGAGGATAGAGAACTTAGAAAACACAAATTGAGCAATTGACCTTTTCTCAAAGAATGCATGCAACATAGGATGTGGACGTAGAAACCCACTGCAAGGTCCAAGGAAAACTGACCATAGCTATGTGGCAACATCAACACTTCCTACACTTGAGATGATGGCTGTACACCAGCCAGAGAATTTTGCTCTTGTTCTAGAGCTTGGGAAACTGTTTCGTCCCCCTGACGTCTTCGTCTTTTTCTTCGCCTCCGAATTTTCGGGCTTGGCATGGGCTCAGCATGACCCACTGCCTCGCATGTTTCTGCAGTATGGTCTGGACCCACACCTTGTGCGCAGAAAAACAAGGGAGTCACTTTCTGTGCCTCCTTTTCCTGTTCTCCACTAGGCTGAATATCTGCCTGTGTCTCATGTCCATCATTCTGCCTCTTTTCTGCCGGCTGTGAAGCAGCCGTTGGGGTCATCACCATAGAATCACAGGTGTTTAGAACTGCACAGGTCTGGACCATCTCCAGGACAGTAGAAGTCTCTGGAATGGTTTCCAGGAGCCTCTGGCAAGCAGAATTAGCATGGCTTCTTGCTAATTGCTCCAAAATTATCATTCTTAAAGTGCTATCCTGGACTCTCATCTCTAAAAAATCCATCAGACGCACTATAAGTCGATGAAAAGGTTCACCTGGCTTCTGTGCTATATCTGAGAAGTCTTCCTTTGGGGAGAAGGATAACTTGGTTTTTATCAATGCAGATATCCCTATGTATCTGCACGAATCTAAAACAATGAAAGAAAGGCCAGCTTGCACATCAGGGCAAGCATATTGACTCCTCCCCATAAGTAGGTCAACTCCGACCCCAAACAAGGGATCATCTCGAGGCAGGTGGCTATTTTCGACAGCCATTTGTCCAGCTAGGAATTTCCAATTTCTTTCAAAGGTAAAAACCTGTTGAGGTTCAAGCATCATTGTTGCAAGACCTCTTATTACATAAGGAAAGATCAGATTCTCAAATTCTGCACTGATCCATTGAATTGCCTCAGTGAAGCTTATATTATCTTCTGCCACGTCCCTTGATAAGGGAAGCGGGACTGCCCATGATGGGTCATCATGGCTATGATGCTGTGGACCCACGTCCACAGTTCCCTGAACTGGCTCGGGCAAAGCTGCATCTTCAGGCAGCAGCTCTCTTAGGTCAGCAGCCTGGTTCACCTGGGATGCAGAACTAAAAACCTCATCCGATTTCACGACAGGGAAAGCGTGCACATCAGACAACGCTTTTGCCCCGTTATCATCTCCCACAGCCGACCCGGCCCCGTAGGGGGGGTGGGCGGGGGACAGTGACTCGCTCAGACTCCTCTCTGAGCGGGGGGGCGATTGTCGCGCTGGGCAGGGGGGCGTGGCCGATCGGCCACAGCTTTCAGCTCCTGCCCCATCAGCCGATGGGTCGGTGGCCGGGGCCAGAGCCGGCAGCAGCTCTGCGGCTCCAGCGCTCGGCCCCGTCCCCTCTGAACGGAGGGGGCATGCGGCGGGGCCGCGCGGCGGCGCGGGGGGACTGTCCATCGCGGGTGGCCCCGCAGCGGTGGGCAGCGTTGCGCCCAGCCCTCCCCCTGCGGCGCCGGACCGGCACCGGACGCGTGGGGCGGGGCGCGGCGCGGTGGGCGGCGGCGGCGGCTCCGCTGCGGGCACCGCACGGACCGCCGGCGGCGGCGATCCCGCGCACAGCATTTGGCGCAGCTGGGGGACGGGGCAAGGAGGGGCCGTCCCCGCCGGGCTCGCCTGCCGAATCCTTCGCGGAGCAGGTCGCGGCGGGGCGGGGCGGGCCGGGGAGGCGGCGCACGGCGGCCCCCCCGGCTCCCCGCAGGGGGCCCGAGGCGGCGCGGCTCTGCGCGGCAGCTGCAGGGCGGACCCCGCAGCGGTGGCGGGCAGCGGGGGGGTCGCCGCGGCACGGCGGCCCGGGGCGGCGCGGGCGATCCCCCGCGCTCGGCGTGGGACCCGATGCCGAGCGCTCCGCCCCCTCGGCACCCCAGCTCCCCGCCCGGCAAACCGCGCGGGGAGCGGACCGAAAAAAGCTTCCCCGCCCTTCCAAAAACCCCGCTGGGCGCGCCCAACCCCCGACATGGGGGTGGGGGTCTCCTGCATCGGCTCTAACCCTGCATCAGAGCAATCCTCGTCAGAAGCGACGGAGCTCACAGGGGAGCCAGTCCTGCTTCCTGTCGAAAGCCCAGAATCAACTTCAAAGTCCTCCCCAGCCTCTTTTAGAAGTGGGAAGACTGTTGTCCATGCCCGTAAAAGAGTGCCTGCCTTAGAGTTTCCGTCAAGGACGGCAGAGAAAAGGCTTTTTCCCAGGGTTCTCCATGGGCCAATATAAAGTGCCTTTTCAGCAGTATAAAAAATTCCAAGTTTCTTTCCCCAGCTAAATAGTTCTCTCACGTGTTTCCTGGTTAAGTCAGCGTCACAGGACAACAAAAAGGAGTGGAGCAGTTCCATCATCAATCGTTCCTCTGAGAACATCGTGGGTTTCTTCTTTTGCAGCTGTAGAAGGCAGATTTTTTTTCTTTCTTCTTTTTTCTTTCCTCACTAGCTTGCAACTTGACCACGTGGGCGCCAGTTATCACCGTGGAGGCCCAACCAGGAACACAGACTGGGGACAGAGATCTGGGTGCAACAACAGCAGCAGGGCAGAAGACCCTGCCCTTAGTTTATTTTTCCATTATATACCTGTGGCAAGGTGACCATGGATTGGAGAAGGGTATCGCCACCTCTCCTGTCACATTGGTCCAGGAGGCTGTCATTCAACCTCCCCTTGTCTTGGAGAAAGTATTCATAACATTGCCAATATTTACAAAACATGGTCCTGTGTTTACAATTCACCAGCGTGAGAAACTGCACGTTTCTCCTTTAATATGAACGCTTAGCAAACCAGGAAAATTCATGGCAACAGAAATGCACATGTTAAAGAGTATATTTCCCATCAAGCAGTATGAAAAGCCCAGACTTTTCCCTTTAATTTTGTCTGGTTTTTTTGTTTTTTTGTTTGTTTGTTTGTTTTTGTTTTTTCCTTAAATGGAAAGTTACCTTTAAGAAGTTTGCACCTTTAAGCAATCTTTCTTAGATAATATGGTTAGGGCATTGTGATATGGTACAACAGACAATGTCAACAGATATTGAAATTGCAACAATTCATTCTTATTGCTGGATCCATGGGTGGTGATTATGTATCTTTTTACTCATAATCTTTTTCTTTTTCCTTATACAATTTTAATGATATTTTTATGCTTTTTTTTTCGCAGCATTACAATATACAACAACCAAAATGGCTACTTACCTGCTTTCCTTTGCAACTAAATTGTTTTATAATAAACTCTATATAGCTATATATATTTACAAACACTGATCATTTGGCCTTGTTTCACTCTAATCCGCCTCCAGGAATCTATTAACAGGAACCTGGATTACCCTCACCTTCTGGGGTGAGTCTTAAGAGATGCATCTGGAAGAGTAAAAAATTTCTATCTGGTGGTACAGAATACAGGTGGAAGAATAAACTAAATTAGGTGAGCTGCCTTTTATTGAAACCAGATATTTTTAATTTCACCCAGTCATGGCCTAGCTTGACTAAGATTAAAACCATTTTCATTTTCCTTCTGGAGAGGAAGAACAAACATTTTTCAAAGAAAACTGTTTAAATTTTCTGTCTGTTTACATATTCACCAGTAAGCAAATATTCCAAATTGTCTCATGCCTGTGCTCCCATGAGGTTCTATCTATATAGGACATTTGCTAGGTAACAGCTTCTTAGTTATTATTTTATTCAGAATTTGTAAACTGTGTCTGACTGTTTCTCCCAGTAAAACTAAACTAGTAGTGAGTCTCCTTCTGTGCCCTGAGTCTCTTCCAGCTGCAGATGTAACTGATTCTACATCTCCCCTCTCCTTGTTAAATTTTAGAACAATGATCTGCTGCTTCATTTAAGAGGAATTCCAGATTCAGTTGTGACCTGCCACTGGTCTTATGGAAGTGCACATCCTGAAGACTCAGAGTGTGAGGGAGTCAAGATACAATCTCTCTTGATTAATTCCTCCTGATTCGGGGTATTATAGCAGTCAAGAAACTTATTATCTGACACTTATCTCTCTCTGAGTAACATCTGGGGAGTTTAGGTATGGACTCAGCTACTCCAAGAACAGTGCATTTAAAAACTGCTTCCAGCGATGAAGAATTAATTAACTTAGGCCTTCACTGAATTTGTTGTAGCTTGTTAGTTCACTGTGTGCGTTTTCTTCACCCAAATTTTATTTCATATTGACTTATTCAAGGTAAAACCCTTTCTTTCAAATGGGCACAGAGCCCATTGGAGCACTGGAAAGTTGACCTATGCAGTAAAAGCTTTTTAGAATATGGGATAATGTGCTGTCTAGGACTAGTCATTTTTTAACACAGATAATAACTAAAAAAGATAACTGGACAGGACAGACCTATCGAATGTCAATTAGGTTTAAGGTTCAATGACAGGATGTAATATAAGTCACTTTGTGTACTAATGTTGCAATTGATTTTCTGTTTAATAGTATTGTCTTCATCCTTTACCAATTTCTGTCTACTGATGATTTTTTCCCTTTAATGCCATATATAGAATAATTTTCTTTTTTTTCCCCCCAGCATTCTGTCTTTCTGTGCTTACATTGCTCTGATTTTCATACAGAAAGAAGTATTATGATCTGCAACATCAGTTTTTCTAAATTCCTTGTATTTCAATAAAATAAAGGCCTAAAGTCATATATCAAGAACGTCACTAGTTCACATCATTGTATTTCGGGAAAGTAGTTCACTTGCTGCACAGTGAAAGAGAATCTTCAGTCTCTCCAAGAAAACATTACAATGTTTATTCCAGTGTTTACGTGGGCAGTTATTAAAAAATCTACAAGATTTTTTTTTCATTTTTGACTTAAAGAAGTCTGCTGACATCAGGGGGCCAGGGGGCTCTGGCTAACTTTCACTCTGGCCATGCCGTAATTGTGGCCAGGGAACAGTGGTGTGAGGACACGTGAGAGGAGCAGCCCTGCAGACACCAGGGTCAGTGAGGCAGGAGGGACAGGATGTGGTCCATCCTGAGGCAAGGCTCCCCTGCAGCCCGTGGTGCAGCCCACGGTGCAGCAGCAGTGCCCTGCAGCCCCTGGAGGACTGTGGGGTGCAGAGTTCCACCCGATGGACGAGCCACTGGAGGAGCCTCATGCTGGAGCTGGTGGATGCCTGAGAGGAGGCTGTGACTCTGTGGGAGGCTCTCTCTGGATCAGGCTCCTGGAAAGTTTCCAGTGGTCCCGTGAAGAGAAGAGCCCACAGGGGATCAGGTTTCCTGGCGGCACATTGTAGGGGACCGATGCTGGAGCAGGCTGTGACTGCAGGACTGCACCGCATGGAAGGGTGACCCACATTGCAGCAGTTTGGAGAGAAATGTTGCCAATAGGATGGACTCCAGGTGGAGAAGGCTATCATGGAGGGCTATATCCCATGGGAGACACCTCATGTTGGAGCAGGGGAAGGACTCTTCTCTCTGAGCAGTGGATGGAATGCATGGATACTGACCATAACTCTCATTCCCGTCTCTCTGCTGTTCTTGGGGAAGGAGCTAGAGCTGGGAAGGAGGGAGGGGTGGGTGAAAGGTGTTTTTAAGGTCTAGTTTAACTTTCTTATTATCCTGCTCTATTCTTGTTGGTAATAAATTCACCTCTAATTTGAATGTTTTTCCTGTGACAGTATTTGGTGAGTTCTCTCCCAGTCTTTATCTCAACCCATCAACCCTTTGTTATATTTTCTCTCTCCTGTCCAGTTGCAGAGGGAAGTGACAGAATGTCTTTGGTTGGTTCCTGGTATCCAGCCAGCATAAACCCACTACACTATGTGGAAAGTTCAAGTCACTCAGTAAGTATTTGAAACTAAAGTGGATTTACAGTGTTTAATCAGTATCCCATTTTTAAAAGGTTTTTCTATACCTACACAAATGTCACCTTGCAATCAAGAATACGCATGCATCAGAAATTGTGTTCTGAAAAATTTGAATTTATAAAACAGATAGATACAAATGACTGTAAAATTGATGGAGGTACAGTAAAGATGGAAATGACTATTCTGGTAAACATTATAAATTCAAGAAGAATTGCCTTGAAAAATTATTAAGATTTTGCGCTCCTTCTGCTCTATAAAATTTCAGTCTGAAGGTAGTAATTTCATCAAAAATACCTACTTGCTCTAAAATAGAATTCAAATACATAATTATATGATTTGCTCTTTTCCTTTTTAATACATGCCATTTTTAAACACCAAATTCTTCTCTACAGGTTTTTTATATAGAAGCGGTAGGAGTCCAAGAGGTTTGGGGTGTGCTTAGTAGTCTTCTGATGATTCCTGGAAATATTTTAATTTTGTACAGTTGACATCATGTCATGTGGGCAGGACAGTCACCTACATGACACCCTGTGTCCCTGTTGAGCTTTAAAATTGAAGTCACACTTTCAGAACAGTGTCCTAATTTGGTTTCACAGTAGTCAAATTGCAGTACACAGGTGGCCTCAGGACTACCACCTGAGTTACATCTAATAATGCATACATCATAAAATGCCCACAGTTGTCCACAATTTTTTTTGCTCTTTCATACCTGAAAAATTAACTAATTTTTAAATTTTTTTTTTCTGGTGTGGGTTTATATTGGGTCATGTTGGCACAAGCCCCTCTAATCTCACCCCCTCTCCTTCTCCCTTTCCTCTCTCTTCTGTCTGGCTCACCTCATTTCTCTCTCTCATTCTCTTGGGTGGGTGTTTTTCAGCCACTTGTGTTCAGAGACATTTGAAACAATGCTTATGAATGACGATGGGATATATTAATCTGCCATCACAAGCTGTGTTGCCCAATAGAGAAAGAGCTATCAGTGACCTCCAGAATATTTCCAAGTTTTGTGACCATTTTCCAAATGCCATATAATTATTGTCTCACCACACTTTCTTTACCAATCCATCTGAAAACTGTCATTCCTTGGAATTTCCCATGTGTTTAATCTCATGCTTCTTTGAGACTTCCCTGTTACAAGTTTTCCTCATCCATGTTCCATCTGCCTGCAACATAGTTATGCAAGCAATTGCCTAAGGAGTGTCTTGCTTTCTCAAGAAAGGCAGAACAACCCTTCTTAAACCCAGTTATGTCCAGTCTGAGTCTATTCCCTATTTCTTTAGTCTCCCTCAGGCATTTATTTGAAGGGAAGAAAAAATATATTAGTTGCGGGAAAGAAAAATGCCCTCCTTAAGAAAGTATTTAAAACAAAAATTGAAAAACCACTTTTTAAAATATCTTTTTTCATGCTTCTCTCTTAGTGATAAGGGATATATTCATAAGTTTCTGAGCCACTGGAGTGTTTTTAAAAATGAGACAGTTTTGTGTTCCTGATGATTACTACCTCTGAGAACTTCATCTCTTGGGAGGATCTATGCCTGATGTCATTAATAAAATCTTGTTTAAGAGTATTTATTTCAAATGGAATAAAAATGTTGGGGTTATTTTTCACAAATATTAGATATTTATTAGTTTTCAATGTGAGCTTGAAAACCAAATGAAGGCAGAGATCATGCCATGATCGTTAATGTATTTCATATTTGGAAAATTGCTCAAAGTGAATGGATACTTCTTTTTTAAATATATTCTTGGAATTACTTGTGGAAACACATTTGCTTTTGATAAGCCATGATTAAAGTTTCTATGGATGGTCTTAGATTTTCTTTGCTTATTTGATGCTGTTACACACTCCTCACTCCATGAAATCACAAAGTGAAAACAATTGATGAATTTGCATTCCCTGCATGTCACATTTGTTATACAGACAGGTAAGACAACAGTAACACTTTCAGCTGTTAATAAGAGTCTTTCTATCTGCACATTCCACAGCAGTACTTTGGTCACGTTTTGTATTTTGTACCCTAACAATTCTTTATATGAAAAAACTTTCCTTTCACAGTTCCCTTCTCTCACTTTCCTTGTTACCTAAATGGCTACTGAAATTTCAAAGTAATTAAAAAATAGAGGTACAACCCATCCACTTGGAAGCCAAATAACAGCTCTAAATGACAAAGCTTTCTTTACTAATTTATTTAAAAGTGTGGTGTTGCTGCCATGCAGCTCTTCTTTTGAGAGATGACAATATATGACATTTTGTGGTAATAAGGGTAAAGAGAAAGGGTTCTCTAAACATATTGTCTGATGAGAAAGCCTTTGTGTTTGTTTTTAAATGCTGAAACGAAAGATCACCAGCATGACTTAAAATTATTAGCTCTGCTTCTGCTAATTATAGCTGTTTGGAGAGAGAGGGGTAATTATTGCTTTGTCTATTTGTCATACTGCTTTCACTTTGTGTTTGTTAGCCTTTTCCCAGACACTGTCTGAACCAGTGTTTTACCATGGTTTTACTGTAGCAGTGGTCTACTACAAACACACAAATAATCTGTTCTGTTTGCAGGCAGATTCTTGATGAAAAGTAGTAGATGGACTAAGAGACAAAGAGGAAATTGCCTCTCTAGGATTAATGTATGAGATGAGCAATTAGAGAAGGAACACTTCTGCTGTTATCTGCTGTTACCTGCAGGATGGTAGATTAATAATTAAAGGACAGATCTGAGTCTGTGGTTGAAGTGGAATTTTTTTTGTCATGAAAATATCTTCAACTGAACGTGCAGCTAAAAGTGAGTGTGGTCTGAATGAAAGGACCACCAAAGTGAGGCTGCTGTCCAGACACTTCATCAAGCCAGACTGAACTCCTCAGGAGATTGGACTAAATCTAGATAAGGAACAGAAGGCTGGTTTCTGATAAGAACAGGAGCCATGGAGTTGCAAGGCCTGGGCTGTCCTCCAGAAACGTTTTTTATAGTTCTAGGCAGATCATTTAATCTTGGTTAAATCACATAAGTCAATGAGGTGGAGACAGACTCTTTAGTAGAGAAAGGGAAAACTACAATCTATCTGAAAGCAAATGAATCATTCACTTCAGTCCTTGTGTTGGATAATTGTGAATCAGATACTGAAGGGTTTTTGCCGTCTAATAACTCTGCTCAACGTGCACATTAATAAATTAAATTACTTGGTAATTTAGATTATTGCATTTATCAGTACATTAGATTAAGACAAAAGTATTCTGGGCCCATATCCTCTAATTCATCTTACAGCAAGAAATCAATTCAGTTTTGAGTCCACTGATGGGAAGTTTCAAGAAATTATTATGACATAGCTTCTAATACTTTGGTTGCTTAACAAACTGGCAATATATCCAGTTTCTCATTCTTTGCACAGGATAAGGGCCTATTTTCTTTCATGTTCTACTTATGATGAAGGGATTTGGTTTCCCTGCAGAGAAACATTGTGAATAGCTTGCCCACTCCACCTTGCCCACGCACCAATTAAAGACAAATATATTATATCACTTTCCAGAAAATTATGGGTATTTTGAAAATACCCATATATTTTAAAAAAGGAGCAATTCCTTTAGTCTTCATATAATTCTTTGTCTTCAGAGGTCTGTCCTAATGAATTGTCTTATCTGTCTCTTTTTGTTACAGAAATCCTAAGAAATTATTGACTTCCATTGCTGATAATTTGTTTTAATTTATAGATTGATAGTATATGCATAGTATATACATTGATAGTATATACATATAGTATATGTACCAATTTTAGCAGTTTGCAATCTAAGAAATTTTCTGGCATAAGCCTAAATTTCTCCACAAATTGATTTAATTGACTATAACTCTGACAGTTTTACCTTTCCTTAGACCCCTAAAAATAAGCCAAGTGCTGGAGGAGACCAGTGGCTGCCTGATGCTCCCTCTGCTACTCTCTGTAGTGGAACTGGGAGTAGTGATGCAGAAACTGTGTTGGACTGAGCAATTTGGCCTGAGATGAAGAAGGTGACCTGTGTCACATTCAGTGGCTTGGAATAATATAAAGGTGCATCGAATATGAGCTGTATAAATCTGTAAACTATTAATAACATGTGTAATATTATGTGCTTAATATGTTACATTACACTTTCTACAGACTCCAACCAAGAAGAAGATGGAGTTAGCACTGCAAAGTACCCAGTGCAGAATGCTTTTCCAGAGTATTTTCATCAGAAAATACTTTGGTGCAATATATATGCATACCTATATTACATACATACACATTTATACGCTTATATGTGACATATACCACTTGTATACATAGAGAGCACAGAAACAAAGAAAAAAAAAAAGAGAAAGCAGGGGTATAGTCTGATGAAAACAGATGTTTTTATCAATCCTTTACCTGTTTTATGTTATCAACTTGACAGGAAAAAAGACAGAGCTATCACTTTCTGGCACTCCCAGAATGGGCTGCAAGACTGATGGGAACTCTCTCAGGCAATTTCTTCAACAGTTTCTTCTGAGGTTGATACAAAAATGCATATGGAGCACTTAAGCAGAAACAATTCTTATGCAATGGGAAAAAAAAGAGAGACAGAAAAATATAGCCGTTTTCCCTCTGTTATATTTAGTTGGTATAACATGAAACTGAATCCTTCAGTGAAGAAATGCAATATTCAACACTCACAAATATCACAGGTTTAGGGTTTTTTATCAGATTAGACTAATAGGATATGTTAATATTTTCTGGGAAACAGGATGCTGTGAATTTAGTAACACTGTCTCTTAAAACTGAGAGATATAATGAAAAGGTTTCTTGTTCAAAACACAGATGTATAAATTCCTACAATTAGAAAGACAGAAAAGTTAATGAGAGACAGAACCTTCTGCTCGGTAAATGAAAAAGTGGGTATTTGATATGCAGTTAATATTATATGAGAAGTCATCACTGAGGTCACTATGGAAGCTTGATTTATTTATTTTTTTGGCACTTTGTTGTCATAAGTATTTCAGCAAGCAGGTTTTTTTTTACCCAGTAGAATGTATATAATGATACCTTAACTGAGTGGGTGGTTATAATCTCAAAATGTTAAACTAAACAAAATTTGTGAATTTAGGATTTCAGTAGAGACAAGATCTATGCTTTCCTACTAATGTTATTTTCAAACTGTGTATTCAGATTTATATCACTGCATCAGCTAAGTACTGCACACCACTTTGCATACAGTGTTGTTCAATAAGAGAGATTGCTGCTCCACTTGTATAATAATCTACAAAAAAATGTTTTTTTTCTCAGATAATTATAGCATGACAATAGGAGGGGAAGCTCTCAGCCAGAGACCTGTGCTAATGCTACAAAAAATTATGGGATTGATTTGGAAAATTGATTTATTTTCATTCTCTTTACATTAATTTTTGTTTGTTTTCTGATGTGAATCAACAATTTATAAAGATCTCTATATAAATCAGTAATGCAGACTAATTTGGAATCCTGCTTGCAGTGTGAGTTGCCTTGCTTTGAAAAGGAAATTGAGGATTTAGACAAGGCTAGGGACAGGCAATAAGTGCATTGATGATCATAAAAAACATTCCAGCTTTTTATAAGAAGAGAGTTTAAAATTTTTTGGATCATTTAATTTTAAAAAGTCAATGGCATAATGATGGCAAGCATAGCTTTTATATAAAGATAACAGAGTATTATAACTGTAAAACATAACAAGTATTTTCTTAAGAATTTATCACCCAAGCTCAAAATAAGAAGTTATCCTAGGAATGAAGGCATTTATGATTTCTATCTAATGACAGATTTTTTTGAATAATATTAAAATATATTCACAAATGTGTAAATTTAATTTTGGAGCAAAATTATTATTAAAAAAAGTATCCAGATGTTTGCTTTAATTTAATAATGTGGCACATGTCCATCTCCTTCCTTCATTGCATGGCTATCAAAATTTTGCCAGATTCTTCCAGATTTCAACAGCCTTTAACCTTCTACAAGTGACCTGCCATCCACCTCCTAAGAAGCTGATTTTGTTGATGCTTTTGAGGCAGAGATTGCAGTGTAGGGCTGATGAATACAAGTCGAGGGAGGAAATGATGTGCAAGAGCATCAATACAAGCAAAAATCCAGATATTGGTTTCTCTCTCTAGCATCTCTTTTTTCCCCTTATCCTCCTACTTCATCTCCTGCGGCAGGAAGAGCTCACTCCTGCTCTCCCTTACTATGGCAGCAACATTTCATTTTGATTACACTAATGGGAATATTGGAAATGAAAGTAATACTGAGCAGGCTAGGGATATTTTTATTTTGTTGCAAATGGCAACGAGTGCCTTTTCTGGATATTGAAGTGTCTGCTAGGGTGAAATAACCAATGAAAAAGATCTTGGATTTTGTTGATTGGCACAATATTAATGTGAAATATTAAGACATAAGAGTGTTTCCAGTTTGGTATTATTTACAATTTCAACATTCACTGAAATTGAGCTAGGGTTGATCTGATTCTTTGAACAGCTAAAGAAAATTATATGGCTTTAATTTTTTTCAACTCCGCATTATTCCTAAATTTAAAATTAAGTTTCTAGATTAGGCAATATATTAAAACATCCTGCAAGAAATTACTTTTTTTTAATCACAATGACAGAATTGTTTATTCATGGGAATAAAAACTCCCATGGAAACTTCTTAATCATAAAAAGACATGATTTTCAGCACTGAAGCTCTCTGCTTGAAAAAATGTTGACTCATTTTAATATTACAAAGTGTTGTAATTGGAAAATAAAAAGGATGAGTTTTCTCTCACATTAAGTTTTTAATTTTATTTTGTCCTTAAAGATTTAAGCAGTCGCTAACACTAAGGCAAACTTTTAATTGATATTTGGGGATTCCTCTCTTCAAAGAAGATATTAACACTTGTCATATAATTAATTTACTCATTTTGCTTTGTGAGCAGTCCTCACAGCTTGCTCTCTGTAACAAGCTGAAGGTGTGCCCATGAGAAAACTATCCTTTTTTCTGAAGTGTTTGCGAAACGTGAGTTGCACCATGCTGAGGACATTTTCTTGTTTCTCTTGCAGCTCTCTGGCAGAATTCTACAAGGAATTTCAAAGGTCATGTCTTTTTGCTGCTGCATGTAAAAGGAACAATCTTTTTTTTTTTTTTTTTTTTAATTTCCTTTCCAAGTGTAACTGAATTTGGAGCTTCTGTTAAAGGGAAAGAGTTTGGGGAAGAGTACTGCTGACATCAGAATTAATTCTTTTCATTACAGAAGGTACTAGAAACTTAGCAAACTAACATTCTACAGATTTAGTAAGCTCAAAAACATGGACCTTGTATGTACTTTGAACCTATTAATTTTTATACTCTTTAAACTGTTCTAAGTCTTCATTATTTGAAAATTAGGTAGCAGAAACAACTCCTGTCTCTTACAGGTGGATTCTAAACAGCAGCAGAGAAAATTGTAGTAATGATTTGTCCCTTCTCAGTGAATAAACATTTAGAAGAGTCAGAAAAATTTGTAAATAGAATCATACTCATTTTTAAATTTAAAAATTTCCAATAACAGTGAGAGGATCACTGTAATTGTATTTCAAATAATAAGCCTCCTTGGATTTAAACACGGTTCTGGAGATCATAGACTAGTACCATTATTTCATAAGCTACAAGTCATCTTTCCATTTAATCTGTACTTATTGAATGTACATGTTCACCCTGTCTTGGTGTGCTAATTTTCTGGTAGTTTTATGTCAGTGTCTCACGTTTTTTCTTCTCAGTTTTAGGAGACTCTAAACCAGACTGTTTCCATGGAATATTGTGCGGACTTTGGCCATGATGGAGTTAATATTTGTCACAGTAGCTGGTGTGGGATGGTGTTTTGGATTTTTGAAGGAAATAGTCTTGATAACCCAGATGTTTCAGTTACTGCTGAGCAGAGCTTACTCAGAACCCAGGCTTTTTATGCTTCTTGTACCCTCTGCTGGCCAGGAGGCTGGGGGTGCACAAAGAACCGGGAGTGGATGTAGCCGGGACACCTGACCCCAGCTGACCAAGGAGCTAGTCTGTATCATATGTCATCCTGCTCAGTATATAATGCTGGCTGAAGAAGGAAGGGAAAAGCATTTGGAGTGATGATATTTGTCTTTCCAAGTCACTGTTATGTGAGATAGAAGCCTGCTTTCCTGGGAATGGCTAAACACACCTGTCTGCCCATGGGAAGAGGTCAATGAATTCCTTGACAACTTTTGCTTGTACACATGGCTGTTTATTTCCTATTAAAGTTTATCTTAACCCATGAGTTCTCTAGCTCTTACATTACTGATTTTCTGCCCCATCACCTTGGGGAGTTCTGGTGGGGGAATGAGCGAGCATCTGTGTGAGGCTTAGTTGTCAGCTGGGGTGACAACCGTGAAAAATTTGAAGCAAAGGTTGATGTTTAATAATCTAATCCAGTTACCTTAAGCATGTTTTATTCTTCATAAAATGGATAACTAGGTGCCCTAAACAGGGTGGAATTAAGACAGGAATCTACAGAATACATAAGGAAACTGTTTCAAACAGTGCTTTTCTGGTACACTGTAACATGCTGATCAAACTATAATTTTCTTCTGGATTTCTTTATGTAAAACCAAATGAAAATTTTCAGCTAAAAGCTTGCTACACGAATGCACACACACACATGCATATGTATCATACATATTGCACAAGTACTTATCAAATCCTCTGTCAAGGACTTGCAGAACACTCACAACATCATTGGCTTGATTTAGTTTTGTGGTGCAAGAGCATATGCTGCTATAACCACTTTCACTGTTTTCTCTCTGGTGAAAAACCTCTAGAAACTAATGGGGGCATCTGGATATTTACAAGGAGAGCATCTATAACATGGCAGAAGTCCAATCCTATTTTACAATGAAAGGTCAAGTTGAGTCACCATGAATCTGTGAGAAGAGCTCTCACCTTGCTCAGGAAAGCACTTATGATACTTCCATGAGCTGTAATTTTATGAAATATTTGTTGAAATTCATTTACTCAGAAAACAAGAAGTATCAAATAAGCTCTACTGCTCTTAAAGTTTGTATATTTCTAGGCTTTTGATTCTTACTGGAGTAAAAATAATATGTCAAAATATTTCAACATTAATAATAATATTATCACTAGATAAATGAATAATGGCTGTTTTTTATTCCAAGTGTGTGTTTTGTTTGCAAGGATCAAAGAGATTATGCAGGAGGGATTTTTTATTTTCTTAATTAATTCATAGTGTAACTGATATCAAACTTAAGAGCTTTATTTGATTCTTAATTCAATACACAATTTCTAACACAACCTCCACTCAAGTATCAAAGAGCTACTGAAGAAACTTAAAATGTGATTTAATATGGTAACAGGAGTATCTGAAAAAGCAACTTGTTGTTTGCCTAGGTTATTTTTGTTGTGGTTTGTTCATGATCAGCATCATAAACATTGAAACTACTTCTCATAACTACAGGATGGCAAGTTCCCTTACAGCCTACATCTTTTCCTCTTTGCCACTTCTGCCCCCACATCCTTACTCAGAGTTTTCGACAGCATGTACAAAGAGTATTGATTTTGGCTTTTACAGTTCTGAGCAACCACTAGAAGGAACTACACATTGTGCAGAGTGAGAAACCCACACAGCCCAAAAGGTAAATTGGCTTTCTGAGGAAATGATGCCTAAAGGTTTTAGCCATTCTGGTTGTTCTCACCCCACACAAATGCAAGTGCTTATGCAGCCAAGGGGTAAACAGTATGAGGGAATTGATCCAAATGAAAGTACTTTTCTGGGTAACTTTTGGACTGGACTGATTTCTCTTTTCTGATAATCTGTTTGCAGTACTACATGATGCTTGGGCCAATTGGCAATCTGAGGGCAGAAGCAAGTGGCCAGGGTATTTTGGGAGCAGGTGGCAATCTATGGAACTAGATTAAAACCTGCAAATACTGACTGAATCGCTATGATCTTGGCTGTCAGCAAAGTTTTAGGATTCATTATCTTTTGTTTATGCACGATAGTTACTCTACTGCTTACTTCCAGATATCTGGTGAACTTTAAAAACTATGAGAGACTTTGTGCTTTTAGGGGTTTTTACTTATTAACTTGCCATTCAATTTTCCCTGAAGTAGCAGGGAGCTGAGATGTGGGAATTGGACAAATGTAAATTTTATAAGAGTGTCATGCAAGGAGAGTCTGCATCAGAACAAAACTTTGATAACCAAAGGACACTTCTACATGGAACTAAATAGTCTTAAAGCTGTCTGTGCAATGCACAATGTGAGATACCAGCTCCCTGACTCAGCCTCTGAGCCTTTCCATGCCTCTTTTTCCTTACTTTTCTCCCTCTTCTCTCCTACTCTTGGGTTAGAGATTTAGAAACTGTTCTTGTGGTGCTTGTTGGGCATTTAAAGCTACTAGGTAAGAAGTTTGTTTCTGTAAAATTCGTGTATGCTTCCATGGGTGTCCAGATATGCTACAGATTAGTTAATGAAATAAGAGAACAGTTATGTAGGACTAAAGAAAAAATGGGAAAGGATTCCCCCTTTCTGGGACCAGTAAACTGTTAGAGCAGTCCCATTATCTAGGAAGATGTTAATTTTGGTGGAATTTTCTATTGGATGAGTGCTTCATTTTTTTGTTGATGTAAATATTCTCATCTGACTGACATACAAATCTGAGAAAGTTTGCTCCAGCTTCTATATCATCATCACAAGTGTATTTTCTGAATATTTTCTGCATTGCTGTGCTTGAAGAGGATACATTATTCTGCTGACATAGATGGGGCAAATGTAGAAAGTGCACTTTGTCAAAGAAGATCAACCCTCCTTATCACCACTAGCTCTTATTATGTTATATTTTCCTTGAAAAATTTCAGTATTTGCCATTTTCTAACTGTGAAAAATTCCAGACACTGAGCTTTTTCTACATGTCAAGTATTTTCTTAATTCTATTAGTTATTTGTTAGTATTATCAGCTGTTTATGATAAATACTCTTTTTATTCTCTTTCTCCTATGTGGGGCAGAAAGTGAAGGGACTTCACAAAGGATGTCTTTGGATGTCTAGATTCTCTTAATACCACCAAAGGCCATTTATCATAGATGAAAAGGAATAGTAGTTTCTGGCTGATTCTTACGAACTAAATATCCATCTTCAGATGTGGTGAAGTGATTCACGGTGTCTCTGAAGCGCAGTTTCTGAGAGCTGGTCATGGTTTAACCCCAGCTGGCAACTCAGCCCCACACAGTTACTCATTCATCCCTCATAGGATGGGAGACAGAACTGAGAGTGCAAAACAGAGGACTTCTGGGTTGATATGAAGACAGTTTAACAGATAAAGCAAAAGCCATGCACACAAGCAAAACAAGGCAAAGAATTAATTCACCACTTCCCATGGGCAAGCAGGTGTGTTCAGCCATTCTTATGAAAGCAGAGCTCCACCAGACATAAGGTGACTTGGGAAGACAAATATCATCTCTGTACAAGCCCCTCCTCCTCCTTTCCTCAGGACTATGTGTTGAGCAGGACACTGCTTGGTATGGAATGTTGCTTTGGTTGACTGGAGTCATCTGTCCTGGCTGTGTCCCCTTGCTGGTGGGACAGGATGAGAAGCACAAAAGGCCTTGTCTGTATGTGAGACCTGCTCAGTAATTACAAAAACATCCCTGTGCTATCAGATTTTTGCACAAATCCAAAACACAGACCCATACCAGCCACTGTGAGGAAAATTAACTCTACCCAAGTGCAATCTGGAAATTAATTCTTGTGTTACCAGGTAGAATATAAGAGAGATGAAACAATTTTTCTTGAAACTTACATTTTAATTAATGGCTACATGTAAGTAGTCAGAATGGGATTAATAAAAAAGCTTTTACAAGGAAAGAAATCAGGGGCATCAATCATTTTTTAGCAAGACAACAAATTTTATCTTGTGACAAATTCCAATAATTTTTTTTGATTGATGCTGATGTTAATGGACACAGTGTTAATTTTGTACCCCTTTTTAAAATACTTTTGCTCATGCTTTTTATCTCACTTGGAATAGATAGATTTTTCTTTGAGTCAATGCATTAGGAAGTTAGTTGCCTAAAGAGGGTTTACACTGTGTTCTTCTGAGCTTAAATGTTCTCCTGGACATCTAATCTATCTTGGATTTAGGAGTTGCTGCCCTTAAATTTCACACTTCAAAATCAATATTTTTATTTTTAATGTTTGATGTGTGTCTGCAAAGAGACCCTTGTTCCAAGATAAACAGAAGATAGCTGTATCAGAAGAACTCAACTGGATTTGTACAAAACAATCAATAGTCAGAAATATGCCCATAGACAGCCTTATGAATAATTTCTTCTCCAATACCAGCTGCAAGAACTATGTTGTCCTTCAAGAGAACTTTATGAGCATTTTATCTATATAAAACTCATACAAGTAAATTATTTGATGTATGTAATTTTAAATGAACGTGTGGATAAGTGGAAAAGAATGCAAATTAAAATAAAAGAATCTTTATGTATTAAAATAGATTGTTGATTCTGGAAAATGGATTAAAACATGCAATTTTAAATGACCATATTCAAGATTTCTTAGCTTTCTATAGAAGCATGCATTTTCCTCATGCAGAAATATTGTATATTGATTGTAATCCTGACCCTAATAATTCTAAGTGTAAGAAAAATAAAAATAGAATCAGCTTGCTAAAAAGTGCTCTCTGGATACAGTGTTGAATAAAAAATGTTATTTGTCTCATGAATACTTAACATCCTCATGGTTAAAAAATACATCAAGACATATTTATTGCCCAGCTAGCTAATTAAGAGTTTTCCAGGGCAGAAATGTACAGAAATTTATCCAGAGTTTGTTTATACTGACAGTCTTGGTCTTTGATTTCAGTCCCAAATTAAAAATAAACAAATAAACAAATAAGTCAGAATTTATTTTTTGCTAGCTTTAATTCAGTGCTCAACTGATTTCAAAAATCTGATTTCCAGTCTGGGAGTGTTTACTGTACTATATGAGTGAATAGACATAACCTGAGTTGGAAATCCAGGGCCTTACAGGGAAATAGAAAGTAAAAACCGGTGTGGTGCTGTGCAACATCATTATTTGGATTGTATCCAAGGGAATTAGTACTTCTTTGCAAGTCTAAACTCTAAAAAGGAGTCCTCAACAGCTGAGCAAAAAACTAATATTTTATCTAATCCCAAGAGTGGAAATATTTTTTTAACTTCAAATATTTAAAAATTATCTAAATTTGTCATATTTGGGGGCTCTTGATAGCATGTTCAGTGAGATTTTATGTGAGAGAATTCTATAATTGGTAGATTGGTGTTAAGACCCAAAATAAGAAGGTATTTTGTTAAAGGTTAATGAAACTATAAACCGTTAATCTTTGAAAAGTCATCAAAAGATAAATATTGTTTTAAATAACAGCAAGATGGATTTGCTTATTATCTGTTGAACATAGTCCTGAACTGATAATGAAAAGCACTAGCAATTTCTTTTCAGTAACTAGTATTTATTTTGTAAGCAGGAAAAACAAAGATATATACAAATGAGGTCTGGTTTATTTGAGAAATCTGTGGCTATGATTCAGCCTGGGATGACATTATTCCGTTCTGAAAAAGATTAAAAAAAAAAAGATGCATATTTGATCAGTCATTCTCAAGAAAAATAAAATAAATGGACCAGATTTTTTTATGTTTGGAAACTGGAGTGGATCTTTTCTGTTGCTGGTAAAGACAACTGGCAATTAGAAAAGTAAGCTGTCTTTTTTTCCATGGCAACCTTAAAAAAATCCAAAACAAGGAAAAATTACACTCTTTGATGCAATAATATTTCTGGGAAGGGGGGGATATACGTATTCAAAAGGAGAAGTGAATACTTAAGATGCTTCAGTATTTGGCAGACATTCTCATTTCTTCATTTTTCTGTTATTCATCAGCAACCACCTCATTTCTGTTTCTTCTGTCATAGCTTACAGCAAGCAAGCAAACAAACACGCAAACATGAAAGAGTTTCTGAAAGACTCAATTTTCCCACTGTTTGTTGGAAAACATTATGATACACAAAGCAGGCACGGGCCTGTGAGTAGATGGAGAGCAGTTATAGCTTTATTAAGGTATTAAGTACCAAAAGTCAAACAATTTTTACTGCATATGTAGGAAAAAAATTCATAAATAATAATACAAATTGATAATAATTACAATATATTTAATAATACACAATAATTATAAAATAAATAATACACAACATAAAAGAATAATAAATAAAGATAAAATATATTAATAATTAATAGATAATAAAGAACAATATAAGATGATTATAATTCCAGTAATTATTATAAGATATAATAATAATGAGTCACAAATAATAAGTATAAATAATTCACAAATTGCAGATAATAATATAGAGAGAATACGTATAATTTTCTTCTCTGTTCCATGCCATAGGCAATTTTTCTTCCTCTGTAATGTAACAGCAGATGTATTTCCCACTTTTTGACTATGAACAACCTAATAATTTAAACTTCAATAATACCTTTAATTTCTTTTATGGCAATATTTAATATTATGATCAGCTTTTTTTAGCAGAGTTCTTCAAAGCCCTTTTAGTACTTCTTTCCATTATCCTTATTTTTTTATAGCTTCTTTAACTTAAGTTTAAAAATGTTTTTATACAAGTTTAATATATATTCTTTAGTGTAGCATTCATAATATTTCTTAGAATCTTATGAGCACTTGTGTTTTTGTTATAGGAAAAAAACATGGTAATGCAGTAAAAGTAAATAAAATGTGATGTGAGAAATGGGGAGTCACTGTCACAGGAGAGAGTAGTTTGCAATGAATTATTCATTCTGTGATTTTTTTCTTTTTTGAGATATTTGTGAAAAAAGATAATTTGCAGTTTCTCAAATTAGTTATTTGAAGCTGTTTTCTGAAAAATCCCCAGGAAGAAATGTAACTTATTCATAATCTCATTGTTGTAAATATTTAGTAGTCAAAATGTGAATTTCAAGCTTTTTCTGATCTCCTATTGCACTGCAAGAGAAACCATTTCACTGCCATTTGTGGGCATCGGAGTGTGGGGTGGGTGGTTGTGTGTTTTACTCCTTCCTTAAGATAAAGTGAGATTTCAGGGTCAAGTTTCTGCTACATGTGCCTCGTTTGTTAGCCTCTATACATATTTACACAAATTTCTGGCATGTTTGCTTTACCAGGGGAAATATTACTGTCAATTCTGTTAATTCCTCTTAATTCCACGCCCTAGGCCGCTACTGAAGTTTGAGGACATAATGAAATATGTTCACTTTAAATTAATGTTCATAAATATATATTTTGGGTTTTATCTGTGTATGGCTTTTACTCACCTAGAGATAGTTGTAAAGATCAGCATTTCACTTGTGCTATGAAGTTACTACTGAGAAAATTATTGGAATCTGTTTGCCATCATTGTGTGAAGCCTCTGCTGCTATTGCACTTCATTACCACCCAGGGATGTTGCTGTATTTAATGAGATAAATTGACAAAAATGTTAATAAACCTCTGCAGAGAAATTCATCCATCAGCTGAATTTGCCTTTCTAAAATGCCCTTTGTGAAATTACCTGGGGACATGCAACACAATTAATATAAAACAGAGACACCAATAAAACTTTAAAAGGCTTAATTCTACAGAACATTTTTTTTAAATGAAGTCTTAAACATGTTGTCTGTTTCAAAGTTCATGAAGAGATAGGGCCACAGTGCCAAAGTCTGAAAAGGCACAGCCTTTTGCACATGTTTATAAGAATATTTATAAACTGCATTTTGATGAATGAATGGAAAATTAACTTCTTTGACTTAAGTGGTCTAAAGCTTTAATTAGGAGAAATGTTTCTTAATTGAAATTTAAACAGATTTGCAGAACTGTTTGAGGCACAATATGTGTCTTTTCCCTTGAATTGCTCACCAACAAGAATTAGCCTGGAAACCAAGAACAGAAAATTGCAGCGTACAAGTTAAGGCAGGGAAAAATAGATGCCCCCTGAGCAGTATGAGCTAATATCTGTGCAGCTGCCCTCAGGAGCCCAGATCTCAAGTGCTCCATTTCAGAGGTGGTAACAAGGCACCTTGATTACATGACTGCTCTGAACTTCTAAATAAATCTCAGAACTGCTCCAGCTTCAAGGTTACAGAGTTACCTGAAGGACAAAGAAAACTTCCAGATAAGAGGTGAAAATATCTGACCATTATTTCCTTCCTATGTCTTCAGTGAACTTCTGGGGTAAATGCCCGGTCACCTAGCTGCGACATAAATTAAAAATTCTTCCTGATTTTGAGCCCAAAACACCTAAGAGAAAGGCAATTTATTGTCTAGCATCTTGTACAAAAGGATTGTTAGGATGGTGCTATAAGTAACTTTTCAGTTTTACCACCTGAAACTGCGTGTCTCTATGAGGTCCCAGAGCAGTACTCAAAGAGAAGTGTTGAACCCAGCTCTTATATGAAGACTGATCGGGATTGCTCCCCCCAAACTGCTGCAGTTTGGTTTCATCTGAAAATACAATCCTACTCTATTAGAAAAATATTGTATAATTATGGCATTTGATTATATAAAATACCCCTAGTGGTGTTTGAAGTGAATGAAGGAATTTTATAAAAGGAAAAATAGGGCTAATCTAAATGTCAGTAAAAGCTGAAAGATGGCTAAAGGATAGAGTTATTTTCACATTTGTAAGCAAATGATAAAATTAAGATTTAAAACCACAGCACTATGTTACACCTGAAACATGCATGCAGAATCAGATCTAATAAGTGATGTAAATCCAGGGAATGTTATATTCACAGCCACTGCTGTCAGGGACTGATGTGATCCACCTGCTCCCCTGCCAATGCATGTGAACACATCACGAACACAGAAACACCTTAAATGCATTGAAATGAAACATGACAAAGTTTCCAATTCCCCAGTCTTTCTATTAAAACTGTTCAAAAGACATAACTAGTGGCAAGGAATGCTTCTGCATTGCCTGGGGAAGAGAGAGGAAGAAGCTCATGATGATTTTATTTTACCCCATCGTTCTCTTTCTAAGCAAATGGCAAGGTTTTGAGGAATTATTTCAGTAGATGGCTTTAAACACAGAGGTTCAGCTTGGTAATTACAGTCCTAACAACAGAAGCTCTCTCTTCTGAAAGGATTTCTGTCGTGTTTTTGTGGCAGGGAAACGAAGGCCAGGAGCTGATCTGAGCTCTGCCAGCTGGCTAAAGGTACTGTCAGCACATGGAGAAGATTTTTAGGCAGGCAGTTACAGCCCATTTTGTGGCACAGTCACAGCCCATTGTAATCCCCTCCTCATCTCCCAAGTGCAGTTGGCAAGCACAAAACATATTTCAAGTTCTATATTTTGTAAATGGATTTTTTAAAAGGGGTATTAACAAAATTCATAAAAATATTTGGATGGGAGAAAATGACACAGCCCAACATATTTCTGTATTACTCATTTTCTCCTTTTGCTCTTAAAGGAGTCAGCCTTTAGACTGAAGTCTTATGTAAGTGTCCCCCAGGCTCAGACTAGTGAGTTATTTCTATTTCTAATCTGACAGAACAACAAATACCTCTGCAGCACTCTGTAATGCTCCTGTGCTTTTTGTAGCATCTCTGTCATTGTCAGTCTCAAGGAAGAACATAAAGTCCTTTTCTCTTTGTCTGTTGCTTTCATTCTTTCTTGTCCATTACATCTCCCGTATTTTACCCATTGGTTTGGGGTTTTTTTGCTGATAGGTTTTTTTTCCCCTCTTTTATAGGAACACCCAGAACATGTTTGTTTTCTGCATTCCACCTTGCACTAGATGGGAAAAAAATATAAATTCGGATGGTCAAATTCAAGTTGGTGCAACTTCTACTTCTGTCAGGCATTTTCCCAACAGTAAGGTTCTTTCTTCCGCACATATAAATATTTGACCTGAAATTTGAGGTAAGAAGCTTCATGTGAGCATAAGGCTGAGGCTTCCAGAGGCAGACATTCAGTGAGTTTTGGTGGGCTGTGAAGTCACTGTAGCACTATCAGCACACAGAGCCACTCTGGCGGGGGGGAAACCTGCCTCTGTTCTTTCTTTCTTGCCCAAACCTTGTACAGTACATTCCCTTCAGCATTTGGATGTCTGAATATTTTTTTTTTTACTTTAAATTCATCCTATCTTCTTCAGAAATACTATACATATGCATTTTTTCATTCATTTCTCTGTGTGGAATTTTGTTCTTCTTAGCACTGTTTAAGAGGAAATGTTGCAGCATGTGGTGTAAATTTGCCAAACTACGAGAATGGAACAAATCTAGAATAGGATAGTATATAATGTCAGCTACTTCAAATGGATTTTAATTTTGGACTACTTAAATATCAAAACATAAGATCTTCATGGACCTGTGGCATCCAGACTGTGTGTGATGATCACTTGAATATAATAAATATTAAATATTAGTATTTATTTGCAATTATACATGAAAAAAATTAAAATTAAATGAAAGCTATTGTTAATTGTTTAAAAATAAGGAAAGAATCAAAATGTATGCTATCCTAATACTTTTTTTTTTAATCTTTGTGGGTAGTTTGGTTTCTGAGTCTGTTGAACTGCGTTGCCAGAAGAATAGATTAGAGGTAGAGTGTAAACATTTTTTACTTTTTATTGCTCTTACTAATATTTTTTGACTCCTTGTACCTAATTCAGAATAGATTTCTGACTGCTTTTCCAATGCTTTTCTTTCACACACATCTCCTTACCTCAGGAGAAAAGAATGAAGAAAATAAACCAAATCAGCCACCCCACCATTGTGTCAGGGAGAATAAACAGACATAATGGTTTATCCTCCTTCCCCTTTCCATCCAGATCACAAATAGAGTTTTCCAATCATACAGTGGTCATCTTAGCTCCTCCCTTGCAGCTCTGTACACTCTTAGAGGGTTCCTTTATAACTGCTATACCAAAGATGTGGAAAATTGTTCTATAACTCAGTTTATAGTTTCTGCAAAGCCTGCATAAAAAATGGCTTAATGTCTAGAGGAAGGCAAGCATTTATCATGTAAAGTTATTAACATCTTTGTTTACAAAGGAAGACTTTTTTTTATCATTTATGAAACAAAGTTTTTGCTGAGGCTGATAAAAAATATTTAGAGTAAATTGTGCTCCCTCTGTGCTCAACACCTGATTTCATCTGCTGCCCTGCAAGAGATGGCAGCTTCTGTGTTGTCTTGCAAGAACTGCAAAGCTCAGCCAAAACAGAGCTCAATTGCTTTGACAATGAACATCTGGCAAGGTGCTTATTTGTTCTAGTGATCTTTAAATAAAATTAAGATATCACAAACTTAAGTAAAATTTATTTTCAAGCTGTCAATGACCAGAGCATCTTTAATAATATACTCCCTGTCTCATGCCATAGCTTTATAAGTCGTTAGACATTACCTGGATCATTTGAAATATCATCTGGCATAACTGTCCTTTGACATTTACCAGGACTGTTCAGTGCTTCTAGGGAGTAGAGTTCTGCCATAAGGATCAAAATACACGCTCTTTCCAATAGCCTGGGTTTGCATAAACTTAATTTACTTTTTTTTTTTTTTTTTTCCTCTGAGAACAGCATGTGGGAGATTAATTCCTGATACTCTTATTGTCATTTAATCTTCTGGTGGTTTTTAAAAAGTTCACCAATCTTCTTCCTGCTATAAGAAGTGTTTTTGAGCTACCAAATGCCCCACCCAAGTCTCAAAAGGAAATGAAAGTTTAGCAGAGGCTTACAGTGCTCAGAACCAGAGACTTGGTTCTGCAGGCTCCAATATTAAAGTTAATTAATTCAGTCAGGAATGATGCATGGTTAAATCAGGAAAAGACTCCACATGTCTCACTGTCTCATGCATTGTGGCTGCACATGCATTGTGCTCCTCTTGACTATGTGTGTGTAATTCCTGAACAGTGTGGAAGTAACCTTTTCAATTAATTCAAGAGGAATGTATATTTTCTGGAAAGGAGTGAAAGAAAAATGTGATACCGTGGGTAGAAGTTGAGCTGTTAAACATTATTTGACAAACCGTACTAATGTTTTTCATTGCAGGAAAAAAATTCTAGAGGAATATTTGTATATTTTTTGATGGCAATTCTAAACTGGTTTTAGGTTTTGGATATAAGCACTGCTCTTGAATTTGTTTTTCTTCAGGGGAAAATAACTAACCTATTACCAAAACAGTCCCTTATGTTTCAGGAAGCTCATTTAATAAAGGTTTCAGTGAGATAAGAGGAAGGCAAATAGGAAAATTACTTTTCTTTGGAGGTGGGTTAATCCTGAGAAATTGAGTTAGAGGAAGAGAATGTAAACTATGGTGGAATTAGTGTGAGACAAATGTGGTTCATGTCAACTACCATGAAGAAAATTAGAGGTGTTGTGCAAACAGCAACAAATATCACCTTCTCTTCTCAGGTGATCGAGGATAATAATGATATGAAACTATGATTTGATCTTGTTGCATCATGGATTTGTCCTTTTGCAGGTTGAAATCTAGTTTCAGTCACCTTACCATCACAGCAGAATTTGCCCTAAAAGATGCATGAGTCTTGCATTGGTGAAGGTGTATCTCCGTCAGGGTAGAATCGGCGACAAAGTATCTCTATAAGCAATGAGCAGGGGTAACACGTGGTTTATTGTGAAGGCCTTGCTTGTAGCTGCTGGGCACAGCTAAAGCAGGCCAGGAGAGCAGGAACAGCGAACCGAGCCGAGAGAGAGCTACAAATCCCGTACATTAAATATCTTTCTAAGCTGAAGAGTATGAGTTGGACCAACCAATCTAATACAAGATGACAACATATACAGCCAATAGAAATGTCCCACCACCCAAGGCAAGCAGAAGGGGATTGTTTAATCAAACGATCTGGCCCTCAGCTTAGCAGAAGTATATTGTTTAATCAAGGGGGCTGGCCCTCAGCTTAGCAGGTCATTGTTCACAAGCTGATGGCCCTGCACCCCACACCCTAAATCTCAAAGCATGCTTTCATTTCTATCTCGCTTGTTGAACTCAGACTCCCAGAATCTAAACCACTATATTTGTAAGGTCTTTCTACTTCATCCTTCCCAACACATTGGGACATCAGTTTTTTTAGATCAACTATCAGCTCTATTACTGTTAAACTCATCAACCATAAAACCCAGAATTTTGTGACAAATTTTATTTTTTATCAGCTGTACTTTAGAGGAGACATTGGTCCCCTTTCCTGGAGGAGCTACTTCTATTCTTCCAGCTACATCCAACCATCCTCAACTGACATCTTGTTGTCTTGGCAGGATGATTTTGTATGTTAAAAAACAAAACAAAATTTTAGTTTTTATGAGAAATGTATTTTGAACAAAGCATTCAAAGCAGTGGGTTATTGTTGTTGCTATGACATTTACATTTACATTTGTGGATTATTGCATATATCCTTATATCTATAATGTGGGACTTTTTTTTTCCTGTTAGATGCTGTTTTTTTTTCTTTGCATAAATGATGTGAATGAACATTGTCTCTATGTACCTATACTTGTCTAAAATCACATCAAGACCTATAGTGCATCTTCTAGAAAGAAGTTAGACAATGCTATGTCTCAGCCACAGTCATTCTGTTGGTTTATCTGAAGCACTGAATTACCATTTTGACCATTGTGAAAGTCCTTTAATAAAAAATTAAGATGACTCTTGATTTTTTAAATTTTTTCTTTATTTTTTTGTTTCCTGTGGGACTAAAATAAAGTTCAGATAGCTACGGTTGAAAAAAGATTTTTTCCTTTTGTTTTTTATTGTGAGTGATATTAAGTTTCTTTCCTGGTGTTTTCATGAAGGCATCATGTAAGCACACAAGATGTACCATTGCAAAGGACACTGTGGTAAAAACCAGTTATTAGCTGGAATTTTACTTTTATGCAGTAAAATTGTCTATAGTTTACTGGAGCTTGATTAACCTCAGTTTTCTGGCTTATATATCTATTTTGAGGAATATTTTGTTACTGTTCAGTCAAGAAAATTCAAAGGATTTTCAAAAAATTTTTTCTCTTCTTTATGTTGAGTTGAAAATTCTCTGGTTTAAATTCTATTATAAAGTCATCACCATGTAACTAGTGCCACTACAGTAGAGGACCCATGACACACAGAGCTAAGATGGAAAATCAGACAAGAGTATTTAGGAGAAAACTCTGTGTATTTGAGACCAACTCAGTAACAGTGACGGAATAAGATGCATGGATCCTACCAAGATATTTCACTATGTGGATACTTATTATATGAATCTCTTATTATCATGTTTTCTGATATTTTCCTCCAAGAAGAAAAGAGACAATACAAATTTACTCTTGATAATCCTGTCGGGGGTAAAATCTTTACCAGTAGCTCTTTTTAGGATAAATTTCTTATTAAGGTATGTATCAGAAATCTTCCTCTTTGTAGAAAAGTTCCCCCTAGTTTACTCCAAAAATGATTTGTAATTTATTACATGTGAAATGAGCAGATTTATATAAAACAAGATACTAAGGGAAAAAAGACTATTGCTTTCTTAATTTACTTACCCTCCTCAGTCATGCTTTTTCAGGAAATAGTCTCCATTAAGCAAAATTGCTATAGAGAATATCTTCCAGCCTGTCAGTCTCCCGAGCAGATGGCAATGGTTTGGTTTATTGTGCAAGAATATTTTACAAATCACTTGTGTACATGGTGACAACAAAGGATTCTGAAGGCTTCAGCTGGCAAACACGATGTCATCATTACTACATGCTTGCTAATGTTGTCAGGAAAAAGTGTCATTGAAGTATTAAGGAAACCTCAACAAAATTAGTGGGAAGTTTTTCTTAAACTTCAGTGGTGTAAAATAAACTCAAGTGATTAGAGTAAATTTAGAATTAATTTTTTAATTCTATTTGAGATGACAAAAAAGAAAATTTATTTCTGTCTGTAAAGACAAAAGTTTTAAAAATAGTGTTTATATTACATTAGCAAATTGACTTCCTCAGCACTTAGTAAAAAATAACAGCTGAGTGATAGTAATTAGGTTGTTCTGTGAAAATTAAAGAAATTTCTCGAACAATAATTAGAAAAGAAAATTTTCAAAAGAAGATAGAACAGGAAAATACAGCAAATGCTTAACTGTAGATTTCATCACCATCTTTTCTTCCCTCATAATGGTAAGACCATTTTACACAGGGCTTGGATACCCTGTATAAGGAAACCAAGGCATAGGCAGGTGAATTAATTAACTTTGCAGCTGTCATGCCAAAGGCTATTAACAGCCACCCAAGCAGAACTTTCTCCTTCTTAGCTTCAGTGTCTATTTCAATAAGCCTCTTTGCCTTTTTAGCTGTGTCCTATCAAGAGGAATGGAACAGTAAGCAGATAGTGTACTGTGAAAGAAATAATTTTTTTAATGGTTATTCAGAGTAAGCATTACAATCATTAAAAAGCTTGGCATATGGGCATATGTCCAGGTATATAGCAAAGACATGTCTAGGTGTTCTCCAAAGGATTCAGTCACTGAGTACTTTTGTATAATCAGAACCAAAGACAGTTTGTATTGTGAGGGACATTAATGATCATCTAATTCCAGTCTCTCCACCATGGACAGGGACACCTTCTAATAGACCTGTCCTTGAACACTTCCAGGGATGGGACATCCACAGCTTCTGGAGGCAACCTGTTCCAGTGCCTCACCATCCTCACAGTAAAGAATTTCTTCCTAATATTTAGTCTGAACCCACCCTCTTTCAGGTGAAAGCCATTCTTCCTTGTCCTGTTGCTTCATGCCTGTGGGAAATAGTAAAAGCAAGAAGACTTAGAAGCTGTGCAAGCAGGCCTCAGAAACAGAAAGAGCAGAGACCTTAGAGCAAGCTGCAGCTGCAAAGCCTGAAAGAGGAAAAGATAAAACAGTACAGCAAGCAAGGACATGAAACAATAGTTTGAGCTTTTAGGTTTGGCTAGGATAGACCTTAAGACTGCAGAAAATATGCCTAGCAAGATAGTAGAAGGTTTTAAGCTTAGTATGGAATATTGTGTATTGTTAAGCGAAAGCATACAAGCAAGCATTGTTTGAAGCAGGTGTACGTGTGCTTTTAGTATTGGCTAGAAAGGTTTTAAAATGCCCTGTAACAAAGAAATCTTTGGCTGCCTGGCAAGACATGAGTGTTGTAGTTTAAATTTATTGGGGGGTTCCCGGGGAGTGCCCCCCGGAGACCCCCGGGGTCTTTTGGGGTCGTGGTATTCCCGGGCTTGCAGGCAAGGAGACTCAGACGCCGGTGGGATGCTGATGAGGTGAGGGTTTATTCACTGAGGGAGAGGGAAAGGGGGGAGGGGGAAGGGGGGGGAGAGGAGAGAGGAGCGTCCGGACGCCTCCAGGGGAAGAGGGGCAAGAGAGGCAGAGCCTTCTGCCTTAGCATTCTTATCACAGAGGTTCAAAGGGGCGTGGTAACATTCTCCAGCCAATGAGGTTACAGATACAGGATACTGCAGGGAGGATACAGACTTAGGACAAACCATACATTTTCCAAGGGTGAGCCAGAGCAAACCATTTCCATAAAATGCAATCCCACAAGTCACCCTTTTTTTCTTTAAAATGTGAGAAGAGAAGTATGACATATGACAATTAACAATTTAAAAAATGAAACAGTAATTACAGTTTTGCAGCATGAAACCAAATACAATTGCAGTAAGGATTATGTTATACTGTGAACAGTTGATCTGACCTTGTAATTGCAGTAGACGGGTTATGTGAGTTTATATTGCAAGATTTGAAACAAGTTAACAAATTTGTTTGAGCCTTTCCAGCGCGACTGGCCTAATAGTGTCTAGTCTTTTCCAACTGGCTTTTCAGACCACCACAGCCCCCAGCTTAGGCTGAGGCGCTGACCTCTGCTCCCATTCCAGGGACAGGAAAACACGTGGAGTTCCCCGGGCTCCACACACGGCTTCAGATTCTCCAGGTGGCCTGCTGCAGTTCCCCCATTGGGGCCGGGCAGGGGCAGTGAGGAATTTAAATCAACTCAAGCTGCCATTGATCTGTCACGGAATTCCCTTAAGGCCTGAACAGCAAGTCACCGACACTCACGGATCTGAGCCAAACCACTCCTTTCACTTTCCAACTGGTTCAACCAAAACAAAAGACCCCCAGTTTTAGGTCATCAAAAGAAAAACAAAAGAAAAAAAACTACAAAAACCGTCAAATACTTTCTCAGACACCAATTTAGGTTATCAATCACCCTCAGAACTAACTGAGGACAGCATAAACCCAAAAGCGTTACAGATTCAATAGTCTACACTACTGAATCGCGCCTTACAAGAAGACAATTCAAAAACTGCTTCCCTTGGATCCACACTTGTGACCTGAAAAGGCCTCTGCTTTCTAAAACAGAAAACAGGGGAATCTGCAATATTTACACACACAAAAGCTAGAAAGGTATAATTGTAAAACTACTTCATGGGGATGGGAAGGAAATGGAGGGGTTTGGGACACCCTGCTGTTTGGCCAGAACAGCAAGGGACAGGGGCAGAAAAACAGGGAAAGGGAATCAAAGTAGCATTAACAATTATACAAGGCTGCAAAACTGGTATTACAAATTCACTTTAGCTTTGGGGTTTGGTTTCTTAGCGTTTACCTTGTGGGACTTGAAAGGCGGAAGATGGGACTGAGAGCACGTGGCCATGGTGGCCGTGCGGTCACAGCGCAGCACGTGGTGTTAGCTGTGCCGTGCCGGGTTTAGCAGGAAAGGGTTAACTCTCGGGGGTTTGTTAAGGGAAAGGGGGTTAGGGAGAAGGAGCAGCGAGGGGAGGAGGGGGTAAGGGTAAGGAAGGAGGTTACACAATTTACAAAACCGAGTTTTGGAAGGTGCGGGGCTTGGGCACAACTGAAGACTGCTTTTTCCTTCTCTGATGGCCGTCTGGCTGAGTTCCTTTCGCTGCTGTCCAGGGCTGCTTGTCCGCGCGGCTTCTCCCGGTGCTGGGGCCCGCGCGCGCTGCGGCGGGGCTGGGGCCACGTGTCGGCTCCGCCGGGACTGCCCCGCGCCGCGGCCGCTGGGCTGGGGCCGCTCCTCCGCCGGGGCCGTGCCGGGCCGGGGCCGCTCCGCCGCCGGGGCCGCGCCGGGCCGGGGCCGCTCCGCCGCCGGGGCCGCGCCGGGCCGGGGCCGCTCCGCCGCCGGGGCCGCGCCGGGCCGGGGCCGCTCCGCCGCCGGGGCCGCGCCGGGCCGGGGCCGCTCCGCCGCCGGGGCCGCGCCGGGCCGGGGCCGCGCCGAGCCGGGGCCGCTCCGCCGCCGGGGCCGTGCCGCTGCCGCGCGGCCCGCGCCGCCGAGCCGAGGCGGGCCGGGACCCGGGCCCGCGCCGGGCCGGTCGGCGGTGGTGGGATAGCCGTGTGGTGGCTCACGAGGTCTCTGCGCGGTGGGGGAGGGGCCGCCCTGGGCCGCGATGGCCCAGAACGGCCGCTCCACCGGAGACGGCACCGAAGCGGTGTTACCATGGTCCATCTTATCTCAGGGTCGCTGATGCTGTTGCCCGACGTTGGTGCGTCATCTGTTGTTGTTTAAATTTATTGGGGGGTTCCCGGGGAGTGCCCCCCGGAGACCCCCGGGGTCTTTTGGGGTCGTGGTATTCCCGGGCTTGCAGGCAAGGAGACTCAGACGCCGGTGGGATGCTGATGAGGTGAGGGTTTATTCACTGAGGGAGAGGGAAAGGGGGGAGGGGGAAGGGGGGGGAGAGGAGAGAGGAGCGTCCGGACGCCTCCAGGGGAAGAGGGGCAAGAGAGGCAGAGCCTTCTGCCTTGGCATTCTTATCACAGAGGTTCAAAGGGGCGTGGTAACATTCTCCAGCCAATGAGGTTACAGATACAGGATACTGCAGGGAGGATACAGACTTAGGACAAACCATACATTTTCCAAGGGTGAGCCAGAGCAAACCATTTCCATAAAATGCAATCCCACACATGAGCTGTTGCTATGTTTACATTGTCCTAACCTTGTAATGACACTGATGCTGCAATAAGGCTCCCGACGCATCTCCAGGCAGCCCTGTCCCGTTTGCACAAACCTGCAACACACATGCCCTAACAAAAGGTCTCTCTCCAGCTCTCTTGCAGCCTCCTTTAGTTACAGAAAGGCTGCTAAAATGTCTCTCTGGAGTCTTCTATGTGAAAAATCTGAGCTCTGTCACCCTGTATTTATAGGAGAGGTGCTCCAGTCCTCTGATCATCTCTCTGGCCATCCTCTGGACTGACTCCAACAGGTCCATGTCATCCCTGTGCTGGGACCCCAGAGCAGGATGCAGCACTCCAGCTGGGGTTTCACCAGAGCAGAGCAGAGGGGCAGAATCCCCTCCCCTGCCACACTGAACAAGCTTCTTTGGATGTGTCTCAGGATATGTTTGGGCTGCAAGTGCACATTGCTCAGTCATGTCCAGCCTCTCATCCATTAACATCACCAAGTACTTCTTGGCAGGGCTGCTGCTCTTGATTCATTCTCTGTCCAGCCTCTATTTGCGCCTGTGATTGCCCTGACCCTGGTGCAGGGTGTTGAACTTGGTCTTGTGGACTTCCTGAAGTTCACACATGCCCATATCTCAAGCCTGTCTTGGTACCTTGGTCCCTTTGGAGGACCTTCCTTTCCTCCAGCGTGCTGACTGTGCCACACGGTGTAGTGTCATCGGCCAGCTTGCTGTGGGTTCCCTCAATCCCAGTGTCCATGTCACTGACAAAGATGTGAAACAACACAGGTCTCAACACTGGCCCCTGAGGCTTGACTTGTCACTGATCTCAACAAGAATTTTGTTTAAGCTGACAAATGTACACTAGCCAGAAGTTAGCTGTAAAAATAAACCCCAAAAAACCTCCAAACCCATAAAATCCAAAAAATCCCCCATATCTATCTATCTATCTATCTATCTATCTATCTATCTATCTATCTATCTATCTATCTATCTATCTCCCAGTTTAGATGGCCTGAAGATGATTTTAAAGGGTGTTACAGATAATTCAACAGACTGGGATTAATCTTATTGAAAAGAAAATTGTCAAGAAGGATGAAAATGTGGACAAGCACAGGACCGTTTAATTCCTAGAGATGGAACTTTTCTCAACATAAGAAGGTTTGTGTTAGGTAAGATCTTGGACTAGATCACCATAATGCACTGCCTCATAAAAACTGCAAATACAGGAGATGTCTGATAAGCATGCAACTCTTTTTCACTTAGATGAGATATTCTGAACTCACATTACCTTGATCAAAGCTATTATTACAATAGTCTCTGAAATAGTTTGCGCATCGCACAAATGTCAGAAAGAATTATGTCAGTTTTTGTTTCTGGACTTTTAGCTCTTTTTCAGAGTTTGGTATTGTTGCTCCTAAGTATAGGCAGATAAGACAAACCAATCTTTATGTGGAATTTTACCTGAACAGAAAAATACTGTACTTAACACTCTAACTCAAGGTAAAAGTAAGTATTTTTATCAATGATAATGTCATATCTGCAACAATAATAATAATAATACCAAAACTTAAACCTAAAATCTAAACTTTGCTCAGTGTAATATAGTCAAACAAATTTCCTGAGATATAATTCCTACATAATAAAACTAGTGTAAAAACAAAAGAGAGACTGAATATCATAAACGATTGGTTGGGATATTCATTTTCCCATCATGCAGAACAAAGATGTGTCAGGCAACTCTTATGCTTTTATTGCACAGTTGCTGCAATTTTGGCAACCAGCCCACTGTATTGACTCAAAAGACATAGGCTAACACGCCCTTCTTACAATACATTTCCACAAAATTGTTGGCTACCAGCCTTTAATTTTGTACAGCACACTTCTCACCTCCCACCACACACAACCAAAAGTGCTGGCACACAACACACCTTTACAGAAGCTTTCCAGTCCCAGAGCCAAGTTCAGTATGGAGTATGGGGTAGATTATGGGCACTGTGTTTAGCCCAGACAAAGGAAGAAAACACAGAGTATCACCAATCCTCAGGTCTTGCCATTGGTCCTGCCACATAGGTGGTCCAGAGCCGGGACAAAGAGAGAAAACAAAAGAGTAAAACAGGAGGAAGAGAGAGAAAAGAAATAGAGCCAGGGGGAAAAAGAGAGGGATGGGATGTGCTCCCTCCTTTTTACAGTTCACCTGGTACACACCTCTAATATAAACTAGATTTTTTACACTGTTTTGTTGGAAGGCTCAATAATGTCCCTCAGTTATTTCTTGTATCTCTGGACAGTTTATTTTTTTTTAAATTTTGTGCGTGCTGTTGGATCCTTGTGGTAAAATAAGAGAAACAACTTCCCCCCTCATAGAGGAGAAACAGGAGAACTATTGGTCCAGGTCCCAAACCATTTGACTGAGACAGTTCAAGAAAAAAACAGATCATCTGGAAACATCTCCATCCAATTTAATGAGTTTTCTGGAGACTGGCTACTACGGCGCTCATTTTCCTGCAGCAGTTCAGCTTTATTGCTACCAACAAAGCATTGCCATTTTGTCCACTGATACTCTGCCTCACTGTTGAAAAGGAACAGATACGGTCAAAATATATAATTTCTGGAAAAAATAAATTAAAAAATTTTGATGACCAAGCATTTCTTATCTGAAAAACTTTCATGAACAACTACAAAAATAGTCATGGCAGTTCTGTAAGTTTTACTGTGTGATTTTTGTCAATGGTTTATTTTGAGTTTGTACTGTAAATTGTTTCATTAAAATATGGTACAAGTTAAAAGTGAACTGCAGTTGATTTTGAATAATATACACATATAATGGAAAGAAAATCTGAAATCCTGAACTCCTGAAGACTAATGATGGTTCTGCCACTGACTTCAAGTAAATTCATATTGCAGTTGAACATTTTCTGCACAATTTAAAGACCATTTTGGACAAAACTAGTCTGCATCCACGGTTCTTCATAGGTGCATTTAAGTGAAAATTAATCAGTTCATTAACTCAGAGTTTAAAATGTGGATACAAATGTATTTGATGTTAGTAAGTGAATATGCACATACTCAAATAAGAACTTTCCTTCAAAGTTTTAGGATTTTGCTACAGATATTTAAAATAAACCCATTATCATACATATGAGGTTCTCTCAAAAGTTATATCTCTTTGCTTGAAGAACTAAATAATGATTTTTCCATTTTAAAATGGAAGAGGAGAAGTATCAGTGAGGAAGCCAGTAGAGCAAGATCTTTCTTAGTACTTTGGGAGGAAAATGTGTGAGACAAAGCAAATCTCATTCTGAAATAGAAAACAAGGTTGACCTTATTTTAATGATTTGCCTGGAAAACAACAACTACGAAAAGTATTCAAACTCTGCTGCATTTTGAGAGTGAGGAGGAAAAAATACTCTCTGTGCACAGTAGGAAGTTCCTCTGCCTTTCATATTTCTAATTCCAGGCAGCATGCTATCTGCTCCAAGGAGCAAGAAAACAAATGCCAAGCTTTAATCAGAATTATATTGGCTGTGTAGGGACTTTCAGATCATTTGCCCATTCCTAACAATGTCATGCAGATTTCCTTCAGAATATCAATGCAGAAGCCTTTGCCCTTGCTGTGAAGAAAAGGTTGCAAAATACTGAAGATGAGCAGCAAGTCTGTTTGAGGTTAACATTTCTTTTTGTAATAGAGAGAGGAGGAAAGGGTAAAAGTTCTGCTCTAATTTAATTCCTTAATGAAACTAAGAATTAGAATCCCTGCAGTGTAGCGCTAACCTTTTCTCTGGTGTCAAGCATTTTTTTTTCTTAAATACATCTTGGATAATGCTGTAGACTTATGGCTGTCTGAGGGTTGGTTTAGAGGCCATTAATAAGACATACTGAATTTGATTTGCCTTACACATCTACCTTAATCAAAAATCTTTTTTCCAGAAAGTGGAGCTCTGTCTTTCAATAAGAAATGTTAGATCATTAAAAAATTTGTTTATTTCCTTACAGAAAATGATAGCTTTTACCTACTTAACTGTTAAAAGTTTAAAGAGATTTTCTTTTCTGCTTCCTATTATCCCCAGTGTCCCTAAAATCCTTGGTCTTCTTTCTCTTATTCTGTGAAGGAATAATAAAATATTCTCAGGAACAGGTAGTCTTCAATGGGAGTAAGATACACTTTGACCATCATATTATTTGGACAGTAAGGAAGGTAGAGATAACAAGACAAGGGAAATAGCTCTGCTTTTATAACTTCTGATTATGAGAAAAAAGGCGATTGTTTCTGATGCATTTGAAAGCCAGTGCTGTATCTTCCCTTAGCTTCCCTTAGTCTTCTGCCCAAAACTTGTTCTAATTAGTTTATTTTTAAAATGGCTATTATATAGCTATTTAATTCCTGTCACTCTTACTACAGTTTGAATAAATTATTATCATTGACATGTGTCAGTGAATATGATGTAATAATTGGAAATAATAGTATCTTTCATCCATGTTTATTTTACAAGGTTTTCTTGAAAGAGGTATGTTCTACTCAATAGTTGAGCTTGCATGCTCTTATCAGAACCTTTTCCATTCTGAATTTATCTTTCCTGGACTTGACTAAACAGGTCTGGAAATTCTAGAAGAGACTTCATCATGGCCTTTTACTGAAAATACTACAACAGAAACATATTTCAGGGAGCACGTAATACAGTGAAATATTTATAATTGTTTTACAATCAGCTACTTGCATTTTCTCTAATTTTTTTAATTTCTAATTTGCACTCTATGTTCTGGTACCAGTTTAACACTGCATTTGTCCTTCATGATCTTCCTTTCTACTGCGTTTCTGATCATCCCATCCTGTTTCTTCTAAATCCTCAGTTCTCTCTGTAATAAGACTTCATGATATGTTCAGTCCATATGTCTTCACATGTTAGATTTGTGCTTTTGTTTATCTTTCTATTTAATTTTCTCTTACAAACCCTTTCATAATGTCCTAATGTGTATATTCAGCCTACAATCCCTTCCTCTTTTTTTTCAAAGAAATATACTATTCTTCTTATGAAAGAGCAGCCAAGTTTTTCATGATTTTTCTTTAATCTGTTTTTGATATCTAATGTCTTCCCAAGTGAAAAAATACCTACTGTTTAAAGTACCATAGACGTGATTTATGCATAATGACACATGGTCCCATCTTGTTGTAGCTGGACAGTTTACACAGGTAGTATAATTTTATACTTGCATTTTGAATATATTATTGTATCTTAGAAGGATGGCTCAAATATTTGCAAATAAACATTGACTAAAAGATAGCAATAAATGAGTACTTAAGCTTAAATCTCCTTCCTATGGGAAATGTTACTGTTTCTTTTGTATTTCATTATTCTGGATGAACAGGATAACTCTCTCTTCCAAATGTGTAAGAGCTTGACAACTTGCCATTTCACAGGCTATTACGAGAGTTGTTAATAACTGGGATTAAACGTTGGAGTTCATGATCCCAGAATCACAGAATTAACTATATTGCAAAAGACCTTTGAGATCATTGAGTCCAACTTCTGACCTAACACCACCTTGTCAACTGGACACATGATATGTTACGATTTCGTATTATGAGCTAAGAATGTTAGAAAAAAATTTCAGATCAAGTTTTTCACCTCTTCCTCTTTCTTTTTGGGGTATGCTAATAACCAATTGCTCTATATCCTTCTAACGTCTATAGACTGCCTATACATCTAACTTAACTATTTAACTATGCCTTTAGAGGGCAGTAGTCAGTTTCTTCATTGTGTGATGCATGTAAACACACATTCAAGGTTCCATTGGCTTTTTTTTCCCCCATTACATAAGGGATATTATACATCACTTATCCACTTTTTTTTTCAGCACCCTGCCTACATTGCCTAATCGATGGCAAGGAACTGATATGCCACAGGAGAAAAAGACATGCAGTCAAGGACCCAACAAAGCTAGGAGTGATGCACACTTGCTCAGTCTATCATCCTTGACCACTAGCCATGAAGTAAATGCACAAGAGAGAGAAAGGTGCACTATTGTGAGAGACAGTCAGATAATTCTTCTCAAATTCCCTAGAAATTCTGTCTCTTCCCAGGCCAGTGTAACTTAAGTTAGGGGCTGAAGAGCCAAGCTGCATTATGGATGTCTCCTTTCTGCCAAATTGATGTTTTATAGAAGAATTTTAACAGTTGTGCTATATTCTTTATTTCTTTTATTTCAACTTTTATTTCTTTTCTGAGTTGTTTTGCATTTAAATGTTCCTACTAGGATCCCCAACATCCCCTAAAATAATAGGAGGCTAGTATGACTAGTCTATGTCAATCAAGCTCTAAGTACCATCTTCTCAGTAACTTTGTGCATAGGGCAAGCAGAGAAGAAAATCAGAATAAGTTCAGCTGGACATAGGGACTTTCCAAAAATCCATTTTTATAAACAACTCTACAAAGTAATTTGAATAGGAAAGTAGTGTAGACAAATATGTGCAATAGAAGACTCAAAGGACAGGAATGTCATGACAGTTCAAGAGACTTGGCAGAAAACTAGCCTTCAAATTTAAGTTTCGAAACAACTGTGAAATATTGATGTCTGGCAGAATTGTATCTCAGAAGTATTACAGATATTGCTCTTAATTTTCAGAAAAAAAGGCCTGAAAAACAAAGTAAATTCCCTTTTCAATGCTTAAAAAATTAAGAACATAGGTAAAATACAGTATCTACTTGTAAAAATATGTATGTATGTGGATAATTTGAGCAAAAAATAGGGTCATGAATCATTAGCAAGAGAGAAAAAAAAAGGTTGGTACTACTCTTTTTGGAAAAGGAGACAGTTCCTCCGTTTATCTAATGTCTAATCTTCCACTTTTCCTCCAAATCACAACTTTCACACAGCTGTGTTTCTCAAATAAATATTCCTGCTTTTGGAATTAATTAAAAAGAAAAAAAAAGGTAGTCTTTCAAAATGCAACAGTATTTTATTTCTATTAAACAACATATAAAAAGTTTCACTGAGCTATTCAGAATATTTGAAATATGCAATTTATACTTTTCTGGTTTGTCTTTATTTTCTTAGCTTGTGCTGTCACAATTCTCTAATAAATGGTGTGTGGCACAGAAATATCTTGCTTAGAAGACACTGAGCTATCTTGGGAACTGCAATGCCATGTTGGAGAAAAGGTTTTGTGTGAATTAATTTGCTTTAGCTATGCTGTGCTGAAATGGCTAGACTTCTCCTAGGAATATTTGTATCAAATGTCATTGCACTACAGAGACCTTATCATATATCAATTGAAAATAGAAGAGACAATTCTCGTTGTCATGGTAGTCATGTCCGAGTGTTTCTCAAGAGGAATTAGACATTTAAATAAGATCTTACATGCCATTGTTGTGGACTTGGATTTTGACCTCCTTAATTTGTTTTTTAATTACAGTTTCACTGAGAATACTTGGCATGAGACATAAAAACATGAAGTATTAAACTTGTCAGTGGCCTGCCAAACATATTTCTGATTGATCAGGTGAGAAACTAAAGGAGCTTTAAGAAAATTGAGCAATGCTTCATACTCAAACACATGTTGTTCTCCATAATACATTCTTAAAGGCCATCTGCCTGCGCATCCTTCAAGCACATTTTCCTTGACTCTTCACCCTTGGTTTTTTTTTTTCCCTATAACATACAGTTTATTGTAAAAAAAAATCTTATGATTGATTAACTTCCATTTTTTCAAAACACAGAACAGTTTCCCTATGTTTTACGTCACAAAAAGCTCAAACCTGCAAATATTTACTACTTATCATGTATGATTCCATTATTCCCAAAGACAAATAAAATTGAGTAAAATTACTCATGTGTAATAGAACTTCAAGGAAAAAAAAATCTATGTGTTAAATTGTGTATTCTCTTCCCCCCCTGCCACCCCCCCCCCCCAAAAAATTGATATAATTGTTTTTTTCAAACTGGTCTAAAACATACTCTTTTTTGTTCCAGTCACAACTTTTCTACTGCCCTTACATATTAGAAGTACAACTCAAGATATCTATAGCTGTTTTTCATTTTATTGGAGCAGACCATAGTGGCTCTCATGCTGCATTCTGTGCTATGTTTTGCTTGTGTTTTCTGATAGAACACAGCTAGATGAATACTACCAATATCTGTTATATTGCCTTTCCCTGATCTGCCCAGTCTGGTTTTTATTCTGTTGCTGTCTACCTGGCCAGAGAGCAGAGTTTCTTTCTAAGGAACATATTTTCATCTGGCACAGGCTTCCAAACCATAGGAATTCTCTCTTTCTCCCATCAATGAGATACCAAGGTTTCTTTCCTTTCCTTGTCCTTACTAGGTCTCTTCGGATGCTTGTATTTTAGGAATTGTCTTATCAGTGAGTTGCAAAAGCTGTGTACACACACACACAAACAAACAAAACCAAAAACAAAACCAAAAAACAAACAAACAAAAACAAGAACAAAACCAAAAACAAACCAAAAAAACCCCCAACAACCCAAAATGAGGAATTCCTTCACCACTTTCCTTGTGCAGGCAGGGGTTCAGCCATTCCCAGGAAAGAGGGACTCTATCACCTGTAATGGTGACTTGGGAAAACAAATAGCATCTGGAATGTTCTCCCCTTCCTTTTTTTAAAAAAAATTTCTTCCTTCAGATATATATATGCTGAACCTGATGTTATGGAATGTCCCTTTGGTCACTTGGGGACAGCTGTCCCAGCTGTGTCCCCTCCCAGCTCCTTGTGCACCCCCAGCCCACTTGCTGGGGGTGCAGTACCAGAGGGAGAAAAGGCCTTAATTCTGTGTAAGTGCTGCTCAGCAGTAAGTAACTAAAACCAACTCTGTTCTCAGCACAAAACAAAAACACAGCCCCAAACCATCTCCTGTGAAGAAAATTACCCGAGCCAAAACCAGCAGAGTGGTGCTGATGTAGCCCAAAACCCTGCCTTCAGTTCTTTCCGGGTTTTTAGCTGAAACCACAGAAATCTTCTCTCAGAAATCTGCAAATCTGTGGATTTTGCATATGCAGTGCCTATTAGGGATATCTATCCTGTGTTTCCCTGGCCTTAACAAGTCTCTGCTTTCCAACAAAACTTCCCTGTAATTCAGTGAAAACTTCCACAACTGAGAGCATTTACTGTGTGAGCCCTTGGAGATGTGTTTTGGACCTGGAACTACAAAGAATTTGTATTAAAGGCTATGGTAATTGAATAAAGAAACTTCTTATGTAGTAAGGAAGATCCAAGTGCTTGACAAGGATAAATTTTGAATTAAAAGAGGATTTTACAAGGGAGGATATGGCCTCAAAGTAACATGATGAAATTCAATAAAGGTAAGTATTATATCTTTTAAGTCAACCTGGTCTCCTGTCCCCAGCAAATATCAAATTTAAAACAGGCAGGAAAATCCTGCTAGGAGAGGGGAAAAACCTGATCTTGGTGTTTTATCTATTACAACATGGCGTTTGAGCCAAAATGACTTGCAGATATGACAAATATCATTAAGACCATTTTAAGAAAAGAGAAATAATTTTTTACCTGTTGTCTGCCTTAGAATTACCACTTCAACATTTTTAATAGAGAAGTTTACAAGGAATTTTTCCTAGGGTGACAGAAGAGGAAAGAGAAAAATAGGTAAGGTTAGAGGAAATAAAATATTAATCTTCACATACTAAACTGTCACTGTGTTTACAAAGCATTTGTAAATACAAGTAATTTTTCTTATCATCAAGATATAATTAACTTGAATTATTGAAGAAATTATTAATTTCAGAAATTGGGGGAAAATACCTGCTTACAAGGACAGCTAAATAATAGATCAGACTACTTTGTGAAGTTTCAAAAAGTAGATAAGATAGAGCTATTTTTTACAGGATAAAACAGAGGACTGGTTGGAATGCTTCATAATGGCTTCTCAAACCCCAATACAGTTTCTTTGTATATTCCAGCCACTAATGCCAATGGTAGTTTCATCACCATTTTCAATGATTAAGTAATCTAAATGCAATTAAAAGTCTCCTCTGCAGGTCAGTGAGATACACAGCAGCTACTTACCATGATATTCCTTTTAAAGATGGAGAAATCAAAGTAAAGGATGGAAGACAATAAATGCCTGCAAGACAGCAAAATATGATTTTTCAGAACTCAGAACTCGATCACATTGCTTTCTTCTATGAGTAAGAGTGAGTCACTCTTAACAATGTGATTTAAGGTGATGCCTTGGGAAGGCTGATCTGAAACAGAGACTGGACAGAGCTAGAGAATAAAGTAGGTATTTATTGAAAGGTCTTCAGGATCCACCTTGGGCAGGACAGGGCCTGACCAGGGCTACACCCAAGATGGATCAAGAATAGTCACAAAATGTCTGACTGGTCACGAGGTCTTACATTTTTATAAGTTTTTGTCCATTTGCACAATGGGGTTTAATTGTCCAATTACAGCTTCAGGCTGTGAGGTCTCATCCTTCTTGTTCCTCCCCTCAGTCCACCGTTGTTTATGCTCTTGGGCCTGACAGTTGTCCTTGGTCTTCAGAAGGAAAAGAATTTGTTGTCTGCCTGCTCTGTGAAGAGAGCTTACTGGCACTTAATATGAGGCTCAGAACTGCACCTAAGCACCACAGAATCTTAAAATATGAGAGCTGAAAGTTAAGGCATGAAAGGGAGTTCCCATAACCGTATATTTAATAATAAACTCCCCTTAATGTAGAAAGGGTTAAAAGATATGAAGATATAGACTAAAAGCACTGCTTTCATTAAACCTCTCTGGAGCTATTGTTCTAACTTCTCTGGAGGCTTTTGAAAGTTCCACTTAATAATAATAATTGAAGAGGGCAGCTATGTGTTTTAAGAAAATGTTTTGAAAAATGTACTCCTCCATTTATGGTACTAAAAGTCTGTATTTTTGAAAGCTAAAGTAGGGAAAGAACACTGGGATGACATCTCTTGTCCACATTTGGGAATTCAAATGAAAAATATACTACTTTACCAGTGGTAGAGTTTTATAGAAAATGTTTTGTTTACTGCTTGTAAAACTGATGATTTGACTGAATCAACAAGAAGCCCAAATAATGTTCCACAGTTTGCACCTGCTTGTCTTGTTTTGATGAATGTGGAACAATGCAGATTAAGCATGACCAGGTGTAACGCAGGAACACATATGCTCAAGCATTCTGTTTTTCTTATTCTTCATTCCTCCTTCCCTCCTTAAATCAGTTTTCACAAGCATTTTTTAGGACCCTGACAGATAGATTCATAGCCCTTTCACTCTGATAATTGTGCATCACTTAAGCTCTCCATCCCTCTTTCTTTCATTTTACTGGTCTAAATTATTTGCTCAAAGTGCCACTTTCTTATGTGACAGCAAAGAACATGATATTTTCATGCCTCTGTACTGAAGAGCTAATAATGAGAAAATATTGTGTGTGTCTTTAGCACCTAGAAGACCCTAGAGAAATATGAAGAGCTCTTTCCAGAAGCATCTTGTTACTGCTGGGAAACTTTATAATTTTTAACTTACTCTAAGGTTTTTATTTTTCTTTTGCATGCCTCTGTGTGTGCATGGATTTTCTTTTTGAACTCCAGATTAAGTGTGATATATTTTTTATTAAGTACAGTGATAAAGAATGTACCAAAACCAGTGCCTCCAACAGAAACCAACAATCTTTGTCTTCCCAGTGTTAAATATAATTTTTCCTTCTGGGGTCAACAATCTGTGTCTATAGGAACTGATTTCTCTGCAAGCATTCAGTTTTCGCTAATGAATTAATTAATAAAACCCAGGCTTCTCTGCATTAGGAACATAGATACTATTTCCAGCTGATGAACTGGGGTTGTTCAGAGAGTTGAGATGCAAGATTAATCTCTAATTAGGTGTTTATTACTGCTGAGATATGCACATGTATTCGTGTGGAATGCAATCTTGAGGGAAAAAAGAAATATAAAGGAAAGGAGTAAATTCATATGTTTTATCTGAATCAGTGCTAAATATTCCATGGGCAGAAAACGAAGACACCACACAGGAAATTTAATTTAAAAAAAAAGTTATTGTTAAAGCAAGTGTGAGAAATTAGTGTTTATCACTGACAGTTGAAGTCTACATTAATATTTAGAATTCCTTGGCTCTGTCACATCTTTGGAAAGAAAGGATTGGGAATGTCTCTATCACAAAAATTCCATTTTCATTGACATGGTCGCCTCAGTGGAAAATTTGAGAAAAACTATTATTTAAAATTTATTCCTATTAATTAATGAATGTATAAATGAACAGATGCTTAATACATTTACAACTGTCTCTACATAAACAGAGGCTGCTGAAAAAAAAGGGAGCTGCAGTTTTTTTACTACTTATGTCAAGCAAGAATAATATGCAAAACATAAACTTTACATAAAAATGAGACAAGAACTTCTGTGCCTTTAATTTGAAAACCCCAGACTGTAACATGAAGGTTATGTGGACTTGAGCAGCTTAAGTTGAATCTGCATCTAATTGTAACAACAGGAGTCTCTCCCTCTGTGACAAAAGTAATGAAATCACTCACAGAATCATAGGATAGCCTGAGCTGGAAGGGGCCCTCAAGGGTCGTCAAAGCTCAACTCCCTCACAGGATGGCGCCAAAAATCACACTCTGTGCCCAAGAGTATTTTCCAAACACTTCTTAAACTCTATCAGGCTTAGGGCTGGGACCACTCGACCACTTCCCTGGGGAGCCTGTTACAGTGCCCAAACACCCTTTGGGTGAAGAAACTTGTCCTATTATCCAACCAAAACCTCCCCAGACAGAACTTCAGGGCATTCCCTCAGGTCCTGTCACTGGTGACCACACAGCAGAGATCAGTGCCTGCCCCTCCTCTTCCCTCACCAGGAAGCTTCAGACTGCAGTGAGGCCTCCCCTCAGTCTCCTCCAGGCTGAACAGACCAAGTGACCTCAGCTGCTCCTCATACGGGTTCCCCTCCAGACCCTCCACCATGTTTGTAGCCCTACCTTAGATGCTCTCTAATAGCTTTGTATCTTTGTTATATTGTGGCACCCAAAGCTGCCCCCAGCACTTGAGGTGAGGCTGTGCCAGCTCAGAGCAGAGCAGGACAACCCTTGCCCAGCTGTGAAGCTGTGCCCGGTATTATCGATGAATTGGAGGAGGCAGTGGAGCGCACACTCATCAAGTGTGTAAAGAAAACCAAACTCAGGGGAGACAAGTGCATGTGCCTGGGGGTAGGGACACATCCAAAGAGGCCTGGACAAGCTAGAGGAATGGATTTATAGGAATGTTGTGAATGTGAGCAAGGACAAGCATGAAGTGCTAGTCCTGGGGCAGAAGAGTTCCTGTATTGGCAACAGGCTGCAAAGAGACAGGCTGGGGAGCAGCTCTGGGAAATCTGTGGTGAGCAGCAAGAGGAGCCTGAGCCATCAAAGGGGGCCTACAGCTCCCTGGTCTACATGAACAGGAGCATTTATCCTCTACTCATTAGGCCAAATCCACAACACTTAGTTCAGTTTTTGTCCCCTGATAAGAAGAAAGACATCAATAAAATTAGAGTGTACTCAGGAGAGGCTCCTCAGGGTAGAGACAGTAGGTGAACTTTGCCTGTGTGATCATGCTGAGACAAGACCTGGAGCAAGGATGGCTTTAAGAGCGGCCTCCCAAATCCTTTCAGGGATGTTATCAAGGAGATGGAGCCTGACAACACTGTGGTTGTTTCTCAGCAGTGTGGTGGAAGGAAGAGGGATAATGACCATGAACTGGGACAAGAGATGTTCATTTTGGATACAAAGAGACATTTCTTCACCATAAGGACTGCTCAGCAGTGGGCCAGGCTGCCCAAAGAGGCTGCAGTTTGGGAGGTTTTCAACACCTACTGGGACAAAGCCTTGAGCAACCAGGTCTGAACTCAGACCTGGTCCTGCTCTGAGCAGGAGCTCACAAACTCCCTTCCAGTATGAATTTTCTGTAGTTCCATGATTCTATGAAAATCCTGCTTCCTGACCAGAACAATGCAGGTACTATAAATAAATTTGAAAGCAAATTTTGTGTGAGATTTTGTCCAAGAAGATGCACAAGGGTTAAGAATTATACTTAGAAGAGCTTCCTATTTGGCTTTATTGGAAAAGATCTATCTCCTATAAAGAATCATATACATAGACATTTATGAGGAGATTTTTAATTTGTTTATTTTTTTTCTGAAACATGAAAAAGAGGAAATCAGCTTGTGGCTGCTCTTCTGTGCACAAGTTTCTGCTGTTATTTTTGTTAAGGATTAGTGGTAGGTGGTAACAAAACTGATGATCACAAGTACAGTTAACTATAACAAACAAAAATCCTGAGGAAAGAGACCCAGTATGGCTAAGCCTTTGGAGAACTAACTTCAGCCTTAATTATTGCAAAGCATAGCAATAAAGACTTTCTTTCTTTCTTTATACTAAAACCGTGTCTTTATTTACTATTGTTTCTGTTTTGTTTCTGTATTGTTTCTGTTTTTCAAATTCCCTTGCAACTCTTTCCAGAGAGAGACTGTTTCTCACTGAGGTCTCATAACATTTGTTTATGGACTTTTTTTTCTGAATTTTTATGCCAGAAGTCTAAGAACTATGCCTAGAGGTGAAAATGCTCACGGTGACCATAAAGGCCCTTTGCTGGTCAGAAAGACAAGGTAGGCTTTTGTTTTGGCAAGTACCCTCCTCTAACCTAATTTTTTTTTTCTCTGTTTTTTAACAAACCACAGAGAAGTCTCTTAGGAGGTACCATTTAGTCTGATACTGGAGAAGTGTCTGTTTTATTGCCTTTTATGCAGGCAGCCTATGTCTGACAGAACTGAACACAGTTGTGTTCCTTTCCTGAAGGCAACAAGACTCAGTGAAGATACCCTGCCCTAAGCTGTCCCCTGAACATCATCCATCTGCATTGAAAGAGAAGGCAAATAAATGCTATATCTCAGAGATTTCATTTAACATTTAATTTAAAATCACTCCACAAAACTATTGTTACTTTGAGGTTTGTTTATCCAAAGGGCGGGCAAGGTCTGTAAAACCAAGAGTTTGACATTTCCACGTATCACATTTTCTATTGGTTGAAGGAAAACAATTATATACTTCTCATTTACTCACATTCTAATTAATCCCCAGTACACTTGCTCTCTTAGTCTTGGTTTGCAGGTTAGCCAGTTTATGGACCATTTAATATGCAAATCAAGGGCAAACATATCCACAGGCTTTGTGTAGGTTGTGACTTGTGAGTCAGACCTTTTGGCAACATGCTTGGAAATCTGCTCACAGAGCAAGCAGATTTCTAAAAGCAAAAGTTGAAGTAATAATGGTTTATTAGTATGATCACTTTCTTCAGGATTTCTTTGTCTTGCAGAAAGGTATAGCACAAAATATTTGTCTCAAAAAATTGTGCTGACATAACTTGCACTGCATTTCAAGAATAATCATACCTTGAAGAACTATTTTGTGCTGATAAAAAAAGATAAAAGAGACATACCATTTTCATTAGCTTAGCCCGTATGGGTTCCTATTTAGATGTTCTATTTGCATTGTGAGAAGTTAGGTTAATAATACAATCTTTGGGATCATCTTATGTGGCTTCAGTGAAAATATTGATGAACATCTGGCTAATAGGAAATATAAATGAGGTTTTAATATAATTTAACCAAAGAATGTGTCATAAAATCTCTGAGAAATTGGAGTGTGAAATAGATGCAATAAAACATGTTTTGATTAGTTCCAGAGCTGTATCTTCAGTCAGCCATTGCATCTCTATGGATCACATTGAATGGAAACATGACAAATAAGGTAAAAAATGAGAGTCTTCTTTTGTTTGAAAAAAAATTTTTTGACTCTAGAAATATGTATTTTTAATCTTTATTGAGTATATATTTTTATTTCTTTTAATAGTTTCACAGCAGTAGCTTGGAGATGAGCAAAAATAATTTCTTCTAACTGGAGGCATTAAGTCTCAGTATAATCTGATGGTCAGTAAAGGTTTTTGGATATTATCTTGTCAGTTTAAAGCCAGAGCCTTTATAATTTTTTTAATCAGCTTATTGAGCCTGCAGGAAGTCTAAACCTTGATATACTGATTTGTCCTATAACCACAGACTAAATGCTCTGCTCTTCCATGATTCATGTATTGATAGCGCTTTCTTCCACAGGAACAATAATAAGCTACATCAGAATACCAAATATATCAAAGTGCCTTCTGCTTGCCCAAAATGCCTTTTTCACTGCTTTTACATGTATGTCCATGTGGAACATAGTGTTGAAAGGTAGTTAATGATGAAACCTACCCCAGATCTGGTAGGGTTCCTCAGTATTGCCACTGTCAGTACCTTTAGTAGGGGTTGTATCTACCTTGTTGTTACAGCAAAGCTGGATAAACATGCCTGATTTATTTTGAACCAGTTAGTTAAAATCTAAGCCTTCACACACCTTCTTGGGCAGGCTGCAGAGGCTGCTACAAAGTTCCACTTGAGGCAGATCTGTCCATCATGCAGAGGAAATGTGTCTACTACATTGTCTACTACAAAATCTGACAGATTTTGTCATACACTTTAATGACACTTGTGGAAGTCCCACCTTAGGAATCTGGGCACTTCGTATCACAAACAATGTATTTACAGGCCCTGACACTGACAAATACAGTGCACACTATTTGCATGCTTACATATATATATGTATATGTATATTTGTATATGTATATAGTTTATATGTCTATAAAAGAACTGAGAGGATTTCCAGGCATAAAGTAGGTTTTTAGATTTGTATTCCAGTTAATTTGTTGTCTTAAATACTTAGCAAGAAAAAGCACCAGAAATCACAGCAGAACAGAGATTTTAGTTTACAAATAAAGGTTAGAGAACAATATCAGGTTTTACAAATCTTCAGATGTGAACACTTTGATTTGATGAAAGAAGAAAAAAAAAAAGGCATATTTTCCTCAGGACTCACATTATAATACATGCTTGTTATTAGTGAATCTTCATTAATTCAAACCATATTCTCTGAAGATTCCAGATTGAAATTTATTTCATCATAAGTACCTATAAATTTTTCATGTCCAGTACACAGCATAATGCTTATAGAGTAAATAACAAATGGTAATGAGGCAGTAGCCATCTATCCACCCCACACACACTGATATTATTAAGCTTCAAAATAGGTAATAAAAAGTTATTTTATTTCAAGTACCATTTTTTTGAGAAAAACCATGTAAATGTTGATGCATGGTGAATTAAAGTAAATTAATCTGATTATATGAGTGAATTGAACAAGCTGTGCAATATAAATATTTTAATCACTTCTTGATCCAGAAGTACTTCATTTACAAATGAGCAATTACTTTCTACCTCATGGGAGTTGTCTTTAATTATGAGGCAATCTAGTTGGTGCTATACAAAAAGTACATGTAAATATCAAACATCAGGCCCTTGAATCTGTCATTTGCCATATGAACAGCATTTTATATCCCTTTGTGCAACCTGTTTTTGTTTTACACTTGTGATTGTATTTGTTGTGTTTTTACCTGAGCAGACCAGTCATTATGAAGCTTTCATTTAATCTGTGGACAAAGAAACACTTCCCAGTGGAAGTTTTAATGTAGGTCTATTAAATTTAAGCCTAGGCTTGTATTTCTCAATTCCTTATAGACTAGCCTGCCAGTGCTTTAGGCCTGAGGACTAGAGGTTTAAAACAAAGTTCTGATATAAAAGTGAATGATTATATGTTGTTTGTCATATGTGAGATATATATGCCTCTAGTTCTACTAAAAACTTAATCAACTGGGTACTTATGTTCCCATAACTACAGCAAAGGATATTTGCATCTGTGGATGGAATGATCTATGCAAAAGGAGACCAAAGAATTTAGTGTGGCATACTGTGGTGCACTACTCTGGGCATTCTTTATTTGTGGGGTAGGAAGTAGCCTTCCCAGCCCAACAGACTGGGTAGTTTCAGTCATTTATGTACTACATTTGTTGTCTTGATGAAAATTAAGGCCTTATGTTCACTTGCTGCTGATTATTTCACTTCTGCGCAGCCTGCACTGGAAATGCAAAAATAATGGGCTGAGAAACTTGGAGACAGAATTGTTTGTGTTCCAATTACTAATTTTTCCTTAAAGGAGACTATTAGACTTTCTAATGTCACACGTGTATAAGACACCGATTTTATATAATGTAAGTGTGACTCATATGTGCTTTTGAGACAACTCTTCAGTCCACACAACATTTCAATTTTATATAAGATATATTTGAATAGACTTACTCATATTCAAACAGTTTGTATATTTTAGAGGGGGGAAAAGTCTCCCTGGGTCATTTCAGAGAAGTGCTATTCTTCATCTGTCTTCCTGTTATTAAAAAAAAAGTGAAACAGAGGAAACTGAAAGATCGGATTAAAAAAATATGTGGCACTGTGAAATATGTTCCAGTTTTGCTATCTTTCCAGCAAATGTCAATTAAACATAAAAAATCATTGTTTTCAAACATCACTAGAGATTATAATTACCACAAATCTATCTTTTATGCAACTCTAAATTTCCATAATGCACCCTTACTGACAGTGACAGGAGAGAGAGTGTCATTATTTGTATCAATGGATGAGGAAGAGTCCTTAGAATTATTTCCCATGTACTTCACTGAATTTACTGCTTCTGCCACAAACTCCCAGTTGTTTCCTGAGATATTTACTTTCAAGATCCTGACTTTGATTTTACTCTAGTGATATCCTATGAGGAATCTTCTTCATTTCCTTCTTTCTACTTCAATCTTCAATTGAAGAAATACTGCTTTTTTTAAGCACATGGCTCTTTTGAGATGCAGATGGGTGACAAATGGTAGTTTCTAAGTTGATCTTTTTATCTTTGGGATTTCTGTTTTTCTAGGGCCCATTCAAAGATTTCCATCATGCTGTAGTATTGTTTTGTAGAAATGCGATATGCAAACCTCTGAAATATAAATCAGGGTGTTAAAATTACCTCTGGGAGCCATTCTGTGAGAGGAGTACATATTCTTACAAGGGATTAAGAGCAAGAGAATGGACAGTGCTAAGAGTAGATGGGAATGGACAAGGAAAAATGGAAAATGTAGAATTGGCACAGTCTCGCTTTCACACATCCTGCTCCCTTGTAAACATGATATGTTTATAAACACTAATGAAATTTCCCATAAAATTAATCTGAAAAGATTTCAACTCATTAATGGGAAAAAGCTGGCAAGCAAAAATGTAAACAACTGAGTTTCCAGCTGAACATTTTGTCTTCCTTAATTAATGCCTTTTAAAGGCCTGCTTCCATTTCCCTCAATAAAATAAATACACTTGGAATATGCAGTTAACTGTCCAAGTGAATATGTAATTCATAGATTATCAATATTAATAGATTTAAAACCAGTATATATCTTTTTAGTTTAAAAAATATATCTCTCTTTAGAAAACTATTCTCATTAAATATGAAAGATTTTATTTTTCTTATTGTTTGCAACATCATCAATGACCTTAACAGTATTATTTATTAAGCTGCTATATAAAATTTTGAAACTGTCTACCTAATTGATACCTTGAGACACTAATTATAATAATGAAGAAATTTGCCTGAGTATCCTGTTTGAATTTCATGAATTTACTGCGAATAACAGACAAATAAGAAAGACAAAACATACTTTTGATTTTGTATACAAAAAGACAAAATAATTTTAAGATATCTGACTGCTCCAATTTTACTATACCATGAAGGTTTGATTAAGTAAAATAAGACTATGGTTAACTTAATTCAATGGAGAGATCCAAATATTTATAAGTAAACACATAGTCTTTATGTTCCTAACCTGGAGCTCTGATAGCTAAATTTCAGCTAATTTCTCCTGGAGCTCTTCTTGTGACTACAAAGTTTTGGCTTTAAATTTTGTACTGCATCACTCTCTTGCATCCTGCCCTTCCACAGGATGAGTCATGGAAGTTAAATATATAAAGCAACTATCAGTTCAGTCTGTCCTTTGTGTCAGTGAGGACAGGCCAGCCAGTGAGCACTCTCTGTAGTTCACTGAGAGAAGTGATTCTGTTTTCTTTTGGAGGTGGATGTTATTGGGTGATAGGGCTGAAAAAATTACTTGTTTCTTTTATTATTAAATAATCAATGCCAATATCTTTCCAAATTTATCTACATCCATATCTGTATTTCTATCAATATCTATAGCTCGACGTACAGAAAAGATTTAACCCCTTTTTCCCCAGCTTGCTGGCCATGGAAACCGAGCATGGTCCTGAATGTTTCTGTTCAGGACTTTGTGCTTTCCTTTTCCAAAGCCTTCTGTAAAGTATATTACCCTGTGACACTTGCCAACTGTGAGGCCTCTCTACTCTCAAAATACAGGCACTGGTACAGTGTATCTGTGTGTCTCAAATTAAAATTAGTCATTGTAATGACCTTAATTTAGTGTAGCTGCATACACTTAACGGACAAAAAAATCTAGGTAAGGTATTAATGTGTAAAAAAAGGGTTCTGTTGTCAGGCTCCTAAGAACATATTGTGCCCTGGCATCACAAATTTGCCTGGAAGGTGTTTCTAGTGCCTTCTGCTGAATTCCTGAAGAAATTTCTACTACTAGCACTGTTCTGGGTCTCTCTGGGGTGGAACTATTTTCTTCATAGCAGTCCATATGGTACTGGTGTTTTAGACTCCTAACTCTCATTATTAGTGTTTCAACTCTCACTTCTTTGCCTTTTTCAAGGTACATAAAGGTGTTCTCCCATAAATGTATTGCCTCTGCATGATTCAGCTGTAACAGAGACTGGAGAAAGTGAATATGGTTATAGTTTTTCCACTGGATTAAATCATTACCCTGAAATGAAGGATTGGTTATTTACTTCGTTGATGAATGTGTCTATACTAGAGTGTATCCATAGTTCTGATAAGCAGGAGCTTTAAAGGGAAACTATCTGGCTTTTTGAAAACAAAATCATTTCAGTGTATATTTTCCTCAAGGTCTAAAAGTGTTACATTTCTTCTTGCTGAAAAGATAATTTTTGTGTAAACTTAGAGGGAAAAGGAGCCAAATTCTGACTTTGACAGTGTCACTTTTTGTTTCTGAATTTTTTTAATGTCATTCCCATGTCTTTTTATAATTTTGTTTCTGTCTTTTGTACATTGATATGTATGGAAAAATTTGAGAGAGTTAAAAGTATCTTTGTCTACATGAGAAAATTGTAGCTAATTATTTGTATTCTATAAGCAAAAAAAGGCAAGATTACAACAATGCAGAGGAGCATCACCTTTTCCTGGACTGTATGTGCCTGTGGCACCATCCTGTGAAAAGTGTGGTGTATTTCTTGTCACACTTGAAAATCCATTGCAGAACCTGTACACTAAATATTATTATGTAGTACCTTCCTCCATATTTTTTAGAAAACTTATTTTCTACCAGTTTTAGGATGAACTCAGATTTATTATCCACTGTCTAATGAAAAATACTGCATGCAAAGAGGGGGCTTATTTGCTCTTCTCATCACATAAAATACAGCAAAACTCCATAAATGGGAATTATGCATCATTCCTTTATTTATTTTATAGCTCATTCTTTATTCCATTGTTTGATTAATAACCTCTCACCTTCTGCAAAAATACCTTGGGTTTCCCTTTTCTTTGTTGTTGTTTTTCTTAACAAATGCCAGACACCTTTGAGGTTAAAGCACAATGAATGCACATGGGAAGAGAAACTCAGTATAGGTAAAGCAAGGTATCTTAGATACCCACTGAGAGCAGAGGTGTCACCATCAAATGGGAGAAGGATGAGAAAGGGAGGGTTTCTTTTTGGTAATTTTCATTTGTAAAAGACTTGGAAAACCAAGAATATAAAGCTGGCAGAGTCCTAAGGCTACAGAGTTAGAAATGCCATGGTAATTTCCATTTCCTTTTATGTTACAGCTGCTATTTGCTACATGAAATTATATGTGTTTTATTTTAACAGATGTTATGTTAGATTATTTCTGGTAATCTATTATTTATTTCCTATTAATTACTTCCTTGAAAAATTAGGCAAGTTGAATATTGGGTACATGTTCATGCAAGCACTGTAAGCAACTAGTGTCTGATGATACTCGGAGTTAAATATACAAAAATAAAAGAGAACTCTGGAATCCCTTGCTAAGTCTTTTTGTCTTCTGTAATGTAACTTATCAGAGAGGAGGAAGTTCTGTAATCTCTATTTATCACTGTGGAACTAACTTCTTTAGGAAAAAAACACAATTAAGCCTTTATATCTCATCAGAGATATATGGTGATGGCTTTTTTTTTTTTTTAGAATGTCTTTTTGAGAGGTCGTTGTGACCTGGAAGAAAACAGGGATCTCAATCAAAGCATTTTATTTTCTGTACTGAGACAATGTTTTATTTATTGTTTTCTCCCCAATAAAATGAAAATGTAGAAAGAACACTGCACTTTTTCCTATTAAAATGAGTGGAGAATAAACAGAGACAACCTTTTCTGTGGCTTTATGTGTAGGTATTTAAACTACATTGCATTTTGTCTTTATTTTAAGGATAAGTATTCCCCACTACCACTAGGTGTCATGGTATCTATTATTAAATCCTGTACAACAGCTCTTCCGAGCAGCAAGCACACAAAGTTGATGACTTAATCAGCTGCATCAAAATTTCAGTTTAAAAAGAAACAGAAGAGGTAAAAATATAAGGCAATATGAAATTTGAGAAGTTAATTCTTGAAAGCTCAGTTACACAGGAAATAAAGCATTCTATAAAATCAGAGACTCAGAAATTTAAATCTAAAACTCCTATTTCATTAATTTTGCTGCTGTTGAATACAGAGGTGCTGCCTTTTAATCTTCATCTCCTTGCATATCTCCCATTACTGACTATTACATCAGCCAGATTCCCAAAAGCACACAGGCACATAGCAGAATGAGCTTTACCTACTCAAGTATAAAGCTGTGATGTGAAAGGCCAGGCAGTTCCCCTGGACTCTTAATCCTGGAAGCAGCTCCTCACTGCAGGCACGACCCTTTGCTCTAAACATCTGTGATATGCAGGAATGGAGGCATGCACTCACAGAGCTGTTCTTGCCCAAGCATTTGCCCCCAGGCTGTGCTGTTTGGTGCTCCAGAGACACAAGAGAGCTCTGCCCAGGTGCTTTGGGGATGTCAAGCTGCCAGGTGTATGCAACACCTATGTAAACACACTAATGCAGGAATTGGTTGCCCAGCCATAAGAAGAAATACTTTTGTGTTGGTTTTCTTTGTCTTCAGGCACAAGTAAAGATGAGGCAGTATTTCTGATCTTTGTAGGATAGAGAACGTGTCAGACACATGCTCAAAAGCTGATTCAGGATGTTACAGGCCCTGGTAACACTGTCAAGACTCCTTAGCTGTCTGACTCTATGCTGGATTAGCTGCATAGAATTTTCGTCTTTTCTGTGGATGACTAGAGAATCCAAAGGCTATAAGAAAGCATGGAAATCAGTTAAATGTTTCTAATTTGTCAGAAAATCCATTTGATTCTGGTTTCCAGGCTCTGTGCCTCAGAAATATCCAGGCATTTTTTGTTAAACATACAGACTCTCTATTGGTGATGTTCTCCCCTAGATGCCTTCTTGCTCAACGCCTCCTAATTATGTTTCCACTAGAAAATACTTCATTCTGAGGCCTGTTCTTTTTCATAGGAACCTTACACTAGAATCTGCTGGCTAATTACATCTCTATGCCTTACAGGGAGAATAGAGACCTCAGACACTGCATAATGTGGGACTATTTACTTGAAATTCAGAGGAATTTTAAAGGTGGCCATTGGGAAAATGCTATAGTCAAATATTGAAGTTGTTCAAAGAAACCAAAGCAATTCCATCCTCATCCCCATACTTACAGTAATTTAACATGCTTATTAGTCTCTCTTCTGTCATGATTCTACCTTTAAGTGAATTTAACTAAGTGTACTAATTATGTTATCTTCAAGTTTTTATTTTTTCAAAGCTGAAGCTGTCTAAACTCCCAGCATGAAGAACTTAGAAGGTGACATTTCACTAATGACTGCTCTGAGAAACTGACAGAGATTGATAGAGTGGTTTTAAAGATGTCCCCAAGAGAAGCATCTTATATAAAATGAAAATGACACTGAAACTTTTAAAACCTAATTCTGTCTTTTGCAAGTGGTTTTGTTTACAAGAAAGTACTGGGACAGAAGAAGAAAAAAAAGTTATTTTCCAAATGCATTGTGTGTGTTGTTTTTGTTTAGAAGTGTCTCCAGACTGTTTTTTAAACAACAATTTTAAGCTTAGTAACAAATCACAGAAAACTTTTTTCACCTTCCTACGTAAGAGAAACATGCATATTATGGGACAGGCTGTGCATTGGCAGCTCAAAAAACCAATACTGAATGGGAAAAAACACCTACAAACCTCACCATGAATAGATACATACAGCACATCCCTACCCTGCCATGTATTGGGAAAGTAGGGCCTCACCTCCCAGTTTGCCTTTATTCAATATATTATCTCACTATAGATACTGGAAGCTTCAAGGTTTCATTAGCACAGATAATACATTTAAGGTTTTGCTCTTCTACAGGAAGCACAAGGACCAGGAAGATTCTTTAGGTTTTCCCTATTGCCTTGTTCCTCAATCTGGCAAGAACAGCCACCAAAGGTTACTGCACTGCAATCTATGTTTTGAAGCCATGCATCTATATTTCAGGCATCTTAATATTAATGGAGCCCCTCTGCAGCCAAAAACCAAACAGATGAAGACACCATCCTTCATGGAGAGAGTAGGACCAGTTTGGACCTGGGACAGCCCAACCCAGCCCTGCTCAGTAGTTCAAATGTGCAGTCATAGGACACAGTGAAAAGAGCTGTGATCTTTGTGATTCAGTTATATCCAATTGCAAATGAAAGCAAATACATGTTCAGGAAGAATAGTCTGTGTCTTTAGGTACAGGTAAATGTGCATCATGGGAGGTGAGCAGCGTTCATCTAAAAAGGCTAGAAACCTTATGTCAGCTTGCTGTAGATTTCCCTGCTTTGACACCATCCTTCTCTCTGGGCAGGAATCAATTTGCCACTGAATGCTGCTTGACTTTCATCAGAGAGAAACAACTTTGATATTTAATCTTTTATACCATTTTGGAAGTAAATCTCACCACTCCAGATTAAGTAGTTAAAGTAAAATTAAGCAGGATATAAGTGCTGATAGGAAATCTGCTGTTCTCCAGCTTGAAAGAATTCATTCTAACAGCCTCATCATTACTTCAGAAGAAATTCTCTTCAGAAGAAATAATGAGAAAGGAGTATTTTATTCTCCCTTGACTTAGATATGATTTCCAAGCCTCTGTTGGTCTAGTCTCTCTTTTAGAAAGAAAAGTGTGTGAGCATAAGTATAAATGCCAACTTCACTGATTCCTCTGTATCCTCTCTGTTCTTGAAAAATAATTAAAACCAGAAATAGAAGAGAGTACTTGAGATGGGAATTGCCATCTATTGAGCACATGACCTTAGCTGTACAGTTTTATACAGTTCATAAAAATCTATTTCATTCACATGATTTCATGCAGAGGATACATATTGAAAAGTGGCTTAAAGAGATGTTAACCATTGCTGCTATTTGTTTCTTAAATTGTCATCCTGTCGGGTTAAGTGCAGGTTTAAAAAAAACGATGTCCTTTTCTTATTGCTATATCAATGCATTAAACTCTTCTTCATGAAGAAGCATTGCCAGATCAATAAGACATTTTATCCACATTTTCATGGGCATCCCTTGAGCCCCCAGTTTCCATCCTAGCTATTATTTGGCCAAATGACAGCAGATATAAAAAAGATTTCCAACTCCAAGTCCTTTTACAAGTCCTACATTGAAACTTTTCAAATTCAGTTGCTCAGGTGCAGGTTTTCTGCTTTATTTCTTTTGGACAATATCATGCCCCCTTAATATATTTTTTATTATTATTCTTTTCCACCTGTGGATCAACCATTACAATGACAGACAGAGACTTTTTAGGTCCAGTGCCTAAGTGTGCAATTGAAGTCATTAGAAGACATTTTTACTTAGGCAATGTCAGCACGGGTTTCCAATCATGTGAGACCTCCCAGGATTTACCTTTATCAAATTATGAGATATAAGTGCAGTGATGTACATCGATGTGACTGTCTATCCATTGAAAGTTCATCTTTTGAATCTTCTTGTCAGCCTGGCTTTGCAATGACATACCCAGGATCTCTGGTTCCCATGCATCACTGATTTCATGTACTTGCCTTCCAGGCTTCCTGGGCCTGTGCATGTAAACCACTTCTTTAGTCCTGCTGATGAGCCCAGCTTTCAAACTGATCTTCCCCTAAAGAATACAGACGTACCTGAATACTAGTTTATAAGAAGCAGGTTAAATGGAAGGGTAAAAGCCATGAGACTCAGTGCATATTACTGGTAAGGAAAGAAATTTGTCTTTTCGAGTTTACAGCTTGTTACGGCCAAGGGATTACATATGAGACACTGTGATAGGGAGCACTGTCTCTTCCTGCATCTACCAGGCAGAATAATACAGAGGAGCACACAATTATCACAAGGATCACTCAGATAATTTTTTTCTGAGTATTACAAATAGCCACATTTAGATCTGGCACCACACACCTGTACTGCGTATTTTTGCCAACATTATGCATGTTTTGTGTCTTGACATAGAATGGCTTCAGCGAGGTAAAAAACCTGGAAAATATCATATGGGTCACCCTTCTGGGAAATTAGTGAATGAATAGAAAGAACAGAACTGAAGCAGTCCTGGAATTGGAGAAGATACAACACAAAGATCAGACAAGATACAGCATGAATATCACAGCTGTGCATGGTATATGGGTGGTATTTGGGCAAGGCATGGATGGACAGATGACTCAGGAGAAGGAAGGTAGAAAAAAGGGCAGAAATTCCAACTCTAACAGCTCAGCAGAAGAGCTGCCATCAATCGGAAAGTATTCTGTTCAGGAGCAGGTTGGTGTGACAGTTTCGAGACTTGGAGCAGTTTGAGAAAAGGCCTCTGTTTATCTGACAAGAATAGGCTATGCTGCACTGGTTACCTCTGCCCAGGCTGATATGGTTCAGCTGGTGCTAAATGCCAAAGAAACGATGTGCTTGAATGAGGGAGCAATACTCAGTCCCACAGCTCTGAGTGCAGGGCAGGAGGTTGCTGTGGTTTGACCACCAGTCTTTGAAGAGCACTTGACATGTGCAAGGGCTGCAGCCAGCACCAGGTTCCTGGGTGAGGTGAGAGCACCGTGGCATCTCTGAGTCCTTCCCTTGTGGTCCTCCCACAGATAAATAATTTCAGATTATAGCTACAAAATCCTAAATGCTTCTAGCTGTCCGACAGATTCACTGGTCCAAGATCCCATATTGTCAATTTTCTCTGTAATTTTTATGTTTTTCTATAACCTCCCATCTCCCTCCAGTAAGAAAAAAAAAAAGGTATCATAATCTTTCTGTGTTGTGTGGATATGGCAATACTTGATAAGAAAAAAAGAAGAGAAACATAAAAATAGATCTAGGTATCCCATCATTTTAACTCAGAGTTAGGGATTTATTTATTTATTTTCCAGTGGTTAGGTTTGGCAGTGTTATTAAACTGTATATTTTATATTTCATCATGGCAAATTGGAAAAACAATCAGTGCTAACTTCTGAAGAAAGAGCACACAGTGCTATCAGCTCTTGAAATGGCTGCTAATTATTGTCACTTTGCTAAATTCGGTATTTTCAAATATCCGAAGGCAGAAGATGTTAAAATTGGTTCTGGATTTGAATCTTTGTTGTAAAAATATTTAGATGCTATTATTACCGTCACTAGTATCATCACTACAAATGTTAGTATCCAATGACAGTAGTCACAACCCCAGAGAATTTGGAGTTTAAAGGAAAATTATTGTTAAATTTAGACCAAAGATGAAAATTAAAAGAAAAAGTTTAAGTAATATCAAGGAAAATTAAATAGTGAAAAAACATTCAAAATCCTTTCATTTTTTTTCTGACAAATTACTATTGAAGTACTGATTTCTCTCTTGTTCCTGTTTTTAATACCTCTAGTTCACAAAGAAGAAAATTCAGATAACTTCCATTTCTACATGTTGTTAGCTTGTAGATGGTACAATAAATTCTTTGAAGGCTGACTTCTTGAGTGAAGTGCAAATAGGATTCATCCTTACCTATAAACACACAAGTGGTGTTTTCATAACTGAGAAACCCTAAAAAGTTTCACCACAATCTTCAAGACAGGATGAGGGAGTCTTCTGAAAGAGTCATACTACAGTTTGTGCAGTATGCCAGCAACATGCTCAGTATGCCATTTCCTACATCATTATTTTCTGGTTATGATTTTGTTTTTCCTTTCACTGCAGACTTGTCTCCTCCCATTCCTTTTTCATTTGTCTCTAGGCTTAGCCTTTCCACGCTTCCTTAACTTCAGGTTTTTACTTTTGCTTCTCTGATTAATCCTTGGTGACTTTTTCCTTAACTATCCATATTCTCTAGGGGATCTCTGAGGGCATAATTCTGAATTTCATGATCAGAATGACTAGACTGACCTTCAATAACATTAGGTTCATTACAAACTTTGTCAATACTAGCTCCTCAGTTTTTGCTACAGATTTAACTATAAATAATAATATGACATCAGGATTTAGAAAAAACTAAGCCCATTTCAACAACAATAACAACATCAACAAATGACTACATATTAGCATAGGAATTAAACTTTGAAACACAGTGTGATAACCTGCATAGGAACAATACTGCTAAATCTATGTAGGCATTTAAATCAAAACACCTTCTTGAAAATTATGAAATCAACCTGAAATCATTAGATTCATTTTTTAAACAAAAAGTTCAGCTTCTTTTTATCTAACAGTGTAACCTCTTGAGCAAACAGAAGGTTAATTAATTGCTGTTTCGAGAACTGAAAACTGACATTGTCAAGAAATAATTTGACTCCAATATGGGGAAATGGATGAAAAGCACCAAACAATGGCAACAAAATATCAAAAAATTAGAAAATGGGGTTTGCACCAAATTTTTATGTTACAGATGGGCCGTTGCATGTCTGTGACACAGTTCAGTAAAAATTGTTGGAAAGAGCCCAGCTCCAGTGCTGCATCAGTGGACAACTGTTAACATGGCACTTTTCCCAAGCTGATGTTTCTTACCTCTCATGACTGTACATGTGTACATGTCCTGGTTATCAGTTTTGCTCAGCACTGACTGCATCAAAGAGACATACCCTCAAAATGCTAACTCATGAGTGACTGCTTTCACATTTAAACCTGCCAAACTGGGCTACAAAACAAGTCAAACCTACTTGTTTGTGAAGTTACCAGTGCTGTTATTCCTGCTAGTGCTGGTTTGTCTGAAAATAACTTCAGGGCAGCCTGGTAATTAGTTCCATCTGACACAAACTATAGCAGTATGAAAAAATCTTTATTCTAAGACAAATATTAAATGTTTTAATTACATTTTAAAGAAATGAAATTTTGGATCAGTTATCTACACCAGTTTTCTTGTCTCCATATATTACTTCCTTTGCTTCATTATAAGGAGGTTGGTGTAGACCTCTGTAACAAGTTTCTCTCATTTTCCACTCTAAATGATTCACTTCACTTGTTCTTATGACAAGGAATAGCTCTTCCTTTTTAGCATGACTCTGGCTATCCACAATAGAGATGTTCTTTTGTCCTACAAGATGCTGTCTCAGAGTATTCAGACAATAGCACTTGGTATGCAAGGCCAAATGCCCTGCTTCAGAGTTACCCAGCTTGTACTGTAATTTATTCCTTGCTTGTGTGTTTTGTTTCACTTTTGATGACAGGACCATGGTCCCCGGGTCATCATGATATCAACCCTTTCTCTGCTCTACAAATGCTCTCTGTGTTTATTTTCTGCAGTTCCAGAGGCACAGCATGCTGAGTCTGTCCTGCACCTCTCCTCTTCTAAATGCAGGATCCTCTTCAACTGCAATATCTTCCAGGCTGTCTCTGGACTGATGACCTGTGAGCATGGTAGTTGCCTGCTTCAGTGGGTTGGTCTGAGCCTAATCAAGCCTGAGGAAGTTGTAGAAGTCAAGGGATCATGAGGGAAACAACTTACAGTAGACAGATTAATCAGAGCATGCATTTTTATAGCATTTATTAAACAACAGACTGCCTGCGGTTGTTGCACTTGTCCTGTCTTAAAGCTATTTCTGAGGAGTTCTAAGTGCATCTGAACCTCCTTTTCACTAAAAAACCAAATATTATTAACTGTAAATACAGGCCTGAGATGCACACAAATATCTGATAAACTGAGTCTTGCACACATTTAAATGAAGGTACATTGTGGGATTGATTTTGGGCTCTTATCCATGGTCTTGAACCATGGACTCTTATCCGAAATGTAGAAAAACATCTTAAAAATATTCCAGTATATAACAAAATAAAAATTGAAGAACAAGCATTAGAAAACCCTAACCACATTTATTTCTCATTTCCATTTACATTGGAAGCAAGATTTTAGACTCCACATAGAATTGAACCTTTTCTGCTGTTTAATAAACAAATTGTTTGTGTTCAAGAATGTTGTCTTTATTTTTGTTTATTTTTGTTTAATTTCTTCTTTTTTCCTGTGCTGTCCCTTGTCTATATATGTGAAATAACAAGTAGCACAAGCAAGTATTCAGATAAGATTTTTTAAAAGAAAATTTTAGTCTCTGACATAAATTATGTTTGATATGGCCCTTAAGTTAAAGTTTGCATTGCTCCAGTTGTTCTTCATTAAGTATGAAGCTTTTTTTTAGAAATTTATTCATACAGAGAGATTTAATATTTCTTTACCTCATAAGGTATAGACAAAAATACCTGTAGGGAAGAGCCTACTTGTTTCTGCTATAACTATTTACATGTACTCATCAATTATGCATTACTGCATATCATGGGACATTTATCCACCTTAAGAACTAGAACATCACCACATAAACTTAGAACTGTATCAAATATATCAGAATAATGGTGTTATTTCTGCACTGTACAGTGTCGTTATGTAGAACAGGGAGTTTCTGGTGGATAATGAAACTGTACTTGAAGAATTCTTCAGAATTTTCTTGTGTTATAAAAATACTTGTTACTTCATCAACATAATAAATATTTTGCTTACTTCTCATGACAGCTGGGATCAAGAAATGGAAAATTTGATGTTCTCAGTATCTTGCTTTCTTGATATACAATTCTTTCTTTTAGAATAACCAGCTGGCCCTTGGAATTTCATGGGCTATCCATGGGAAACTCAGAATAAAATCAGAAACTCAGTGGGTCTACTTTCTTGACTTGGCTCACCCCACTTGGTAAGAATATGTGTAGGTTGAGAACATCTGTGTTGCTAAGGGCACGCAGTCAGGAAACTTTTCAATGCAAAAAGGGATCAAAAGTAATGGGAGAACTGGTGTTGTGTAATTGTTGGGCCACAAGGAAACTGCAGGCACAGCATTTCAGAGGAACAATCTGAAACTTGTACTGAAACTGATGCCTCAGGAAGGCTGACCTGAAACAGAGACTGGACAGAGCTAGAGAATAAAGTAGGTATTTATTGAAGGCCTCCAGGATCCACCTTGGGCAGGACAGGAGCCTGACCAGGGCTACACCCAAAGTGGACTAAGAATGGTCACACAATGGCTGACCAGTCATGAAGTATTACATTTTTGTAAGTTTCGGTCCATTTCTGTATTGAGGTTTAATTGTCCAGTTACAGCTTTAGGTTGTGAGGTCCCACCCTTCTTGTTCCTCCCCTCAGTCCACTGTTGTTTATGCCATTGGGCCTGAAAGTTGTCCTTGGTCTTCAGTAGGAAAAGGATTTGTTTTGTCTGACTACTCTGTAAGAAAACTCACTGGCACTTAATATGAGGCTCAGAACTGCATCCTTAGGCAGCACAAGAAAGCTAAAACTTAAGGCATCAATATGAAGGGAGAAACATGAGGAACAATGACGATTTGCAGAAGAGGCAAATGCTTTTGTGGCGTTCTGATCCTTCTCTAAAGACATTTTTACTTCCTTTGTGGCTTATATTCTTAGGACAGGAAAGATTAAAATTTGCAATAGGCATTATGAAGAAAATCAATCTTGTCTTGTAACTGATTAAAAGACTACTGCACTTGTTATTTGAGGAATGATAGACATGAATGCTTCACATTTTAGGTGAACTTGAGGCAGGATAATATCAGGAAAACAGATGATGCATATTAGAAAAGAA